>NW_007739551.1:14106-15162 GCF_000696425.1 Galeopterus variegatus | reverse complement strand
GGAATATTTTAAGAGAGGTCAATGATCTTTGCATACGTATAACTGAAATTAAGGCATGTTGAACATTTTGGTTAAAGAAAAACTGGTTGCTTTATTTGGAAATGACTTGTCTTTGCGTAATTTCATTGTAAACTTGCTGTGCCATTTTAGTGAATACTAAAAAAAAGTATTCACTTTGCTTTCATTGAAAGAGTTGGAAAGATTACTGACTTCCATTTGGAATTTACATTTTCTATGGTTTGGTTTTTAATAAAAGAGAAGGAGATTATCCCACAGAACCACATATCAAAATATTGGAGTAGAAATATGAGTTGAACAATTTTAGAAAATTTAAAATATTTGGAAAGTCCCTAAGAGTGTAACTAGTACAAGGCTCAATTCTACACAGTACAGGAATATTTTCTTTAACAGCTTTGAACTCATGGTCATTTAATTTCTAGTTGAGTAATAAGGAACTTTTTCACGTTAAGATTTCTCCCATCACAATTTTGATAAACGGTAAGTCTTAATATTGAATAAAGTGCCTCTTTTTAATTTTCACTTATTGTTTCTAGATTTGTCTTCTTGACCAATAGAGAATGAATCTAATTTCTCATCTGCCTGCCGTTACTCTATCTCTTTGAATACAAATGTTTTTCTCTCCTGTACAGTCTAAACATTCCTAGGTCCTTTAATGCTTCCTCATGTTAGACGGTCTCCATTCCTATCATATCAGTGTAATTGCTATGGAGATGCCATTGTTTGTGGATGTTTCTATTAAAATATAACATCAAGTACGGAACATAATATCCTAGATGTATCACAACCACTGAAGATTAAAATTATTTTACCTTTCTAGGTCTATGTAATACCTTTAATATTTATGAGATATTTATATTATTTTCTAGTTAACTAAAACTTCCTGGCTTTTTCTTCACACAAACTTTTACAAAGTCAGGTACCTTGCATCCTATACTTTTGTTTAAAAAAAGTTTATTTTTATTCAAATGCAAAACTTTAATCTTTCTTAAATATGACATTGTTAGTTTTAGCCTTGTGAACTGCTGGGTTCCTTTG
>NW_007739551.1:11002-12409 GCF_000696425.1 Galeopterus variegatus | reverse complement strand
CTATGATAGTGCTATGGGTTGAATGTGTCCCCCAAAAGTTAATGTGTTGGAAACTTGATCCCTATTGTAACAGTGTTAAGAGGGTGGGAAATCTGATTATGGTATCCGAAAGGTGGGGCCTTAAAGAGGTGATTGGGTCAGGAAGACCATAAGCTCATGGATTGGGTTAATGGTTTCACAGGTTGTCACAGGAGGGGCACTGGTGGCTTCATAAGGAGAGTGAGTGACAAGGTCAGCTCCCTTGCTCTTGCATCCTCACCATGCGATTCCCTGCACAGGACCCTGCAGAATGCTCCCTCCAAGATAAAGGCCCTCACCAGATGTGTTCCCTGAACCTCAGACTTCTCAGCCTCCAAAACGGTAAAAAATAAATTTCACCTTCTTATAAACGACCCAGCTTTAGGTATTCTGTTATAAGCAACAGAAGATGAACTAATACAGGTGGATCAGGTGAGAGTGCTTAGGAAAAAATGCTTCAACAGCTTCTAAGTCATAATTGATCTGATAATTAATTAACATTAGTCAAAACCGAACCTAGCTATACCAGTAGCCCACCATACAACAGGAGCAACACCATTGCACAGAAGCAATTACATACCCTAAGAAGATCTTCACTCCACACAGGGAGAAGTGAGGGTGGGGGTAGAGGGTGGGAGCTGGGCCAGGAGAACCAGAAGCAGCAAGGCAGAGGATGGGTTGAATCTTGCACTTAAGTGACAGCCATTGGGCTAGTGTTGTCTGTACTTAGCCATGATCTTGCAGTACCCACAGTTTTGGAAGTTGAGAACATGACCCTGGCTCCAGACTCCTAAATAACTCAGCAGGGATTTTTATTTCCTTTGATCGCTGCTGTGTCCTCATAACCTAGAACTGTGCCTGGCACAGAAGGTATGTTTGATAAGTGCTTGTTGAATATATCAGTTGAGATATCTTCATGCTGAGTTAACAAACAAATAATCCTACTCCACAGTTATAATCTCCCTTAATTATTTCTACTCATTTTCTTTTAAAAGTTAAAATTCTTTTTATAATAATAGCTAACATTTGTTGACTGTCATGTGCCAAATACCATTGTAAGCACTTCACATATATTAGCTCATTTACGTAAGCAAATTAAGTGAGCATTATTGGCTCTTTTCCCTTTGCATATTTCCTAATCTGAATTTTACTCTCAGATGTTGCTACTCTGACCGCAAAATGTCCTCTCCTGCAAAGCACTTCAATTTGCCCCACTTTATGCTCAGGCCCCAAACCGGCTACCCCAAACAGATAGCAACTGTCTTTATTATGTCAATATTGAGTGAACCATATAAAATTTCAGTAGAGGATAAAAACGAATGCCAACCAGAACAAGTTCTGTTTGCAAGTATGTGGTTTATACATTTCCTATTTAGACTATATGAAATG
>NW_007739551.1:8487-10326 GCF_000696425.1 Galeopterus variegatus | reverse complement strand
TAACATCTCCCTTCTGCATGTTACTTCTGCATCCTGTGTCTGCATCTTATGCTGCCCTTAACCTGTTGTACTGCTAATTGTATCCTAAGCTGGAGTCCTTGACAGTTTCCCTAGACTTTAGCATGGTAACATGTGTTCCGTGCTCATTAAAGCTTTATTAGATAATGAGGGAATGAATAAAGAAGAGTCATTGCCAGATAATAATGAACTTTTTCTCTACTCTTGTTAGAGTGAATGCTAACAGCATATTTTCCCAGATATAGTGTAATGAAAAATCTTCAGCCCCAACACTGTTTTTTCCGCAAGAATTCTCCTGAGGAAGCTTTCAATTTCATCTTCCTGACACTCTCTTAACTCTCCGAAGGCTAGCTCAGTTAAAATGTTCGACATGAAAAAGGTTTGGAAAGAAAAAAAGAAATAGCAGATATGTTCCAAACCCCTTTATGAATGCCTCCTCAGTCCTCTGTGCCAGCCCATGCATAGCCAGTTCTATGCTTCCACGGTAATCCTATCGACACTCTGCTCCATATAGTCACCGAACATATGTAGGACACAACAAAGGGATAAAAGGGCAGATTCCTCTTTCTCATTTCTAAGCATTTATAGCGTTATTGCAATATTATTTGCAAATACCAGAAAAGCCAGGAAGGAACTTTAGTAAACACCATGAAATATCTGGAATCATTTTAGCTTACTAATTTACATAAGCCTGAAAAAACATTAAATATGGACTCTTAAAGGTCAAACTATTTGCCTCATGTGAAATGCATTAATAATATCTATATGACGATTTAAGAACCAGCTGTTAATATGTCAAATTTTTTCCAGACTTTTTAATCTTCTTTCTCTATACTATCCTCACTTTCTCTACACCACCAGATGGACTATCCAAAGCACAGTACTGATTGTGTCACTCTCTGGCTCAAAAGCTTTTAGTAGAACCTCATTATTAGGAAATAATATATAAGTGTATTCATGTGGTATTCAATGGTCTCTAAGTTCAGTTCAATTTATGTTCTCTGTCTCATAGACCACCCTTCATTTATGTGTACTCTCTTTTTCCATACAAATTATGCCCCTTGCTGTTCCTAATTCTATCTTTATTCTCTGCCTGGGATGGCTGACCTCTGAGCCACCGAGTCATTTTCTACCTTTCTTTATTGTGTCCATTATATATTATTTAGAAGTCAGTTTGCATGCATGAGTATGCATGTGTATACAATGTTAACAAAATGTTAGCTTTTTGCAGGCATGATTTCCTGTTTACATCCTCCACAATTCAGAACATTACAGGTAAGAGTGCATTGAATAAAAGAGTAAATGCTTTTTATTTCCTAGTAAAACCACCATTCTGAATAGACACAGAGTTTTTTTAATCTCACAAGTCATCTTCCAAACATCAATTCTCTTTCCACCTGTTGAATCTTAACTACCAGTCAGTAGAAGGTTGCAGAAAACTTGCTGGACTACAGAATCCCCTCTCTCTTGGAGACTAGTGCCATCTTCTGACAGAGTGTCTTGCCTGTGCTCTTCTTTCAATATAATGTAGATATTCAAAACCTCAGATAGGGAAGAATTATTTGCACATATTTTCATAATTACACCAATGTGGAACTACTAAAAACTATGCTGACAATTTGCAAACATAAGCTCTGGTAATCCACTTTCTGCTCCAGAAACTTCCAAATCATGGCAATTTTAGAAATTACCCATAGGATGGGTTTCAAGTTCAACTGTGGCAGTCATTTACTCCCTAAATTCACAGTGACACATTTACATATTTGAAAGTCAGGATCATTCTTAGAGACTTGTAGAGGTGTATTCATGAAAATGAGAAAT
>NW_007739551.1:5718-7853 GCF_000696425.1 Galeopterus variegatus | reverse complement strand
AAACCACCATTCTGAATAGACACAGAGTTTTTTTAATCTCACAAGTCATCTTCCAAACATCAATTCTCTTTCCACCTGTTGAATCTTAACTACCAGTCAGTAGAAGGTTGCAGAAAACTTGCTGGACTACAGAATCCCCTCTCTCTTGGAGACTAGTGCCATCTTCTGACAGAGTGTCTTGCCTGTGCTCTTCTTTCAATATAATGTAGATATTCAAAACCTCAGATAGGGAAGAATTATTTGCACATATTTTCATAATTACACCAATGTGGAACTACTAAAAACTATGCTGACAATTTGCAAACATAAGCTCTGGTAATCCACTTTCTGCTCCAGAAACTTCCAAATCATGGCAATTTTAGAAATTACCCATAGGATGGGTTTCAAGTTCAACTGTGGCAGTCATTTACTCCCTAAATTCACAGTGACACATTTACATATTTGAAAGTCAGGATCATTCTTAGAGACTTGTAGAGGTGTATTCATGAAAATGAGAAATTATATTCCATTCTTTTGTACCACAAGAGAGGCTTAAGTTTTGTACTTTCTTTTCCAAGATGTGATTCATGACCTTAAAATACATTTGATGACTTCCCCTCTTAAACAGTTTCTCAGGATGAACTATTACTTTGCATGTTGCTTTTGAGACAAAAGCAAAATTTATCTTTTCATGAAGATTGTGTGTATGTGTCATGCATGTGAGTGTGATTCAGTTTGGATTGGAAAAACTCTATGGGAGCCTTTTGGATATGCAAATATAAAGTCAATTCTATTGTAGAAAGTAGTATTTTTCCATATATTGAAATACTGAATGCTCTGCATAGCACTTCTTGAGTTTAGGCGTCTGGACTCTAAGCAGGGAGGTCCTCATGAAGGGAATGTGACCGTGGAAGGGAAATTGGTCTCTCCAACAGAGTGGCAAGTCTTAGGGATGTGATGGCATAACTCTGGAGGAGAGATACAGCTTGTGGATTCTAGAAACTGCTATGTTGACAATTTGGTAAAAAGTGGGGAATGGTGAAATTTACATGCCTCCTTTTCCCAGTGTACATTGTAACTTTTTCTTCTCTCAGGCTTTTGGGTAAAGTTTTGTGAGACAGTAAACTTTAAAGCATTATTGGATGAAAGTGTTTCCACACTTAGGAGAGCTCCAGGATCTTGGAGGAGTAATGTTGACCTGGCAAGCAGTGATCTGTTAGAAGTCCAGAGAAGCAGCTTGAAGTGAAAGATGCCAAGTGACAAGCAGGAAGAAACTGTGAAAGAAGAAAACACTCCTGAATGTTAACTAAGAAATATTTGGGGAGAGAAACTTGGTTATGACAGAATTTCCTGTAAATCAAGCAGGATAGGAAAATGGAAACTACTGTTATTTGGATTTTAAAAAGAGGAGTGGCACAGAAAGCTGCAGAATTCAAGGACATTAAGTTCTTAAAAGAGTCCGACATAAATAAAATGATTCACAACATGTAAACTTTCATGGTCACTGACACTTTACCACTAATGTTTATTTACAGCAGTTCCTCACTATTCAGATAACTTCAGTTTGGCTTCCAGGAGCTAGCCATGGATAATTAGTGCTGTATTCAGTATATTGTTTTCACTTCTTATTAGATAGAAACAGTAGTTCAAAGGAAAGCAAATACAATCAGCCAATAACCTCAAACTCTGTCTCTTTCTTTTCTCTGAAAGATGTCTCTACCTCCTGCAGTGGAAGAGAAACATCCCTTAATTAATGGTAAAAGGCAATATTTAAAAATAGAAATAAAAATAGTCAAAGATAAGGTAGACTATAATGAATTCTGCAGAATATTTACACAGATAATTCTATAATTATAGCTTAAGTATTGGGCCACAGGTAAATGGTAAATCTTTTTTAATAATAGAAAGTTTTGTGTCTTATTTTCATTTTTAAGCAATTAAACACTTTATAATTTCACTAACCATACTGAATATCCATAACTGACATTACTTTGACATCTTAAGTCTAGCTAGTTTTAAATTAATATTCCACTTTGGGGGAGCAAATTTTTATCTGCCACTCATGTAGGAGACAAAAACAAGGTGGTAGAGAATTCATCTTTTATCTTTCAG
Source organism: Galeopterus variegatus (assembly GCF_000696425.1). Lineage (NCBI taxonomy): Eukaryota > Metazoa > Chordata > Mammalia > Dermoptera > Cynocephalidae > Galeopterus > Galeopterus variegatus. The sequence goes on along the minus strand of NW_007739551.1, from coordinate 5,762 downwards.
TTTGCCATTATTCAATTGTTGCTTTTTTTCTGATATATATTCTG
>NW_007739551.1:2536-4618 GCF_000696425.1 Galeopterus variegatus | reverse complement strand
CTCATCTGAGCCCCTGGGTTTAGCTGTGACTGAAACTTCAGTGCTTTCAGACTTCTTGGTACATGAACTGATATATTACCTACTGTAAGAAAGCTATTTTGGAAGGACTCCTGGCTAATAACCTGAGCCTTGAATTGCATGTTCTGTGTCTCAGTCATGTGCTAGGATCCCTGCTATTTTACTTTAAAACACCCATTCCTGCGAGACTTGCTTGCCCAGACTACCTACCTATTGACTTTTGTCCCATGCTATGTTCTCCTTGTTGGACCTACACCTTAGAGCTGCTCTAATGAATGCATTAGTCTGTCTCCAGAACCTGGCCCTGCCCACGGTAGGTGAGGATAGACCATGGGCGGTGCTAGCTATGTCTGAAGCAGTGATAGCATTCCCCATAGAACAGAGTAACAAAGGCAAAACTAGCTGAATTCCTGTTGACTGCTATAAGGGTTTGACTGAAATTAATTATGATGGACTTAGAACATGGCATTGGGAGACAGCCAATTGGTGTTACATTTCACCTAAATGTCGTCATCTCCTTCATCCTAAGAACAAGGGCAGAACACAAAATGGAAGCGCTAAATGTGTAGGAGACTTTCTCAGCAGCAATGGGATATTGTCTTTATTTTTTCATTTAGCTGACGTTCTTACCATTCAACAACAAAAATTTTAGATTATGTTGTTTTTTTCTTTAGGGCATTTCTTTATGGTTTATTCCACATATTTTTTTAAAATAGTACTCACATCATTGATTACTAAATTTTTGGCAATTTTATTATATACTTAATACTTTCTCTCATATGGTCACCTTATGTAAAAGAAGTATTTGCTTGTAATTGTACATGTTTTAATCTGCCTTAGTATTAAAAATAAAATAAGTTATTTTATTAGTTGGGAGGAAATAGAAACTACACTTTGAGTCTCCATTTTCATTATGTTACACAGATGATATCAATGTAGATGCACATATAGATATAGACGTGCATATATACACGTACATATATATTATATATATTTTGCTTAGCATTGTTTTATATCTTTCGTAGTAATGTTTTACTTGAATGCCAATCATCTTTGGGATTTCTGCAAACACACTGTGATATTCCCAAGCAGCGTTACTAAAAACATTTGAAGTGCTACATCAAACACCACTGAAAGTTGGCTGGCATTCCTTTCTCTGTTCTCTTCCTTTCCACCTCTGAATTATAATTTCTACAGGTCAAGAAAAGTTTGCAAAGGTTGACTTAATAATAACATCCTAGTAGAAAAAGCTCTGGCTAACCAAAAGACCTGGGCAAATCATTTGACTTCATTTTGTCTCAGCTTTACTCTGTCCGAAAGGCTGGGATGATATTAGGCTCCTCACGCAATGTAGTAAAAATGAAATATGTCATGTGAAATGATTTGAAGGCTGCATGAGTAATTATAAAAATATAAATTACTATCATTATTCATCTTTCTATTTCTCCTCAGACTAGGAGAGATATGTGACGCTATCATCTACTGCTAATTTAGATTCTTAGAGGTATGCCAGTAACTGCACTCTGGAACCACCTGCACTGACTTTAATCAGAGTATGGGTATGCTGGAGTTCACATGGGCAAAGTTCCTATGCATGTGGAAGTCCAACCAGAAAACAGAAACCACTCTAAGTGTAAACTAGCAAAAATGTTATAAAAGAAAGGGTCATGCAATAAGAAAAGAGATGAAAAGCTAAACAGGATGTGTTGACTCGACTAAGATTAGCACCAGCAGGAAATCACTACCATTCCTAGGCTGAAGTGACAAGAGAGAAGACATCTATTAGAGCCTGGGGCTGGGCTCAACTGGAAAAATCTAGAATCAGGGGGGTCCTAAGGAATAGAAAATGGAGCCCCAGAGAAAATGCCACTGTTCTCTGAGATGCGAGAGGATGGAGAGAAATACTCTCTAGACTCCTTCGTCCTGCCCTTCAGGCTCAATGCTGCACTTTGTCCAAACTTAGCCAGAAGCCAACTATCCAGCGAGCCTGGAAATTCATCCTGCAGGAATCAACAAACAGATTGAGAAAGAATGAGAGAGCTTCCTCACTTCTCTGACTCCCAA
>NW_007739551.1:0-1612 GCF_000696425.1 Galeopterus variegatus | reverse complement strand
AGGGTTGTACAGGGCAGGGCAGAGGTAACAGAGGAACCTCCTATGGATATTCTGAGAATGACTCCAGTGGAGGTAACAAGACTTCACAAAGAAGCTTCTTTAGGTCGCTGGGAAAGTTGCAACAGGTGGAGGAAACAGCCTGTAGTAAGGTGCAAGGTAAGAAAGAGTTTTTTCTGTGTTGCAGAAAGTTTTTTAGAAGCTAGATTGAATGAGAGAGTCAAGTGAAGAGGGAGCCTGTGAACTAGGCTTTTAGCCAAAGCCTTCCATGATCTAAGGAGAAGAGATGTGGCTGGGAGGTAAGAACAGAATCCTAAAGGGGCAGGTATTTTAGTATTGGGAAATGGCACTGAGTAAGAAGGAGAGATAAGGAAGCTCTATGTCACAATTAACTTAAAGTGGTTGACAGGTCTTTATGGTCACAAGGTAGGATATTTATTCTCTGCAGGGGAGAAGTAAATAAAAAACCACATATGGTCAAAATTAACTCTGAGAACCCTTAAAGAAATGGGCCTTTGGAAACTCAAAAGCCACAAATTAATCTTACAGGTGTCTCCTGCACCTTGTGCTCTGGTTTCTCTTTCCCAATAAGTTAAATAAATGTCTGCTACACCAATGCCGACATGTCTTCATGTTGTTTAAAATGTTGATCAGGCCAAATACAGAAGAAATTGTGAAGTATTCTGTCTTCAAAAACTCTCCAAGCACCTGCAAACACAATTATCCTCACGTTCCACCCATCTTTACTCACTCTCACAAACACACACAGAGTGAGATTCATGCTTCCTACCTCAATGTTGACACCTACTAACACTCAGCCCCATTTCCTCAGGAAGTTCTCAGGTGCATGGCAATGGATAGCAAGGAGTCTTGCTAGTTTTTTTTTTTTTTCCAGATAATCATGCTGCCCAATTAATTAACACCTAGCTGGAATTTCATTCAGCCTTGGAAGTTGATAATATTTTTGCAACAGAGGATTATTTTATGGTTTTGTAAATCCCTCTGCACTGTCAGTAACCTCCTCGTTTCATGATTAGAGTTTTCTACACCAACTAAAACAGACAAATGTGATGTTGTTAACTGAAAAGCTTGAACACTTCAATGAACAAATTTGACACCTTGAACTATACCAGTAGAAATGTCCTCATATCAAAATATAAATTTCAAATAGTTAGAAAACACATTATTCTCATGCAAATATATTGCAAATGCATTCCAAATATGCATTTAACTCATAACATGGAAACTAANTTTGCTGTTTTTTCCCCCAAGTGTTAGATAGCTTTGATTTAGATACCTACTTATTTATTAATGACTCCTCTGTTGCATTCAATTGTTTACTCAAAACTACAACAAAATTATATGCCTACAATGTCTAGAAAGTATGGTGAATATGATATGGTGAACAATATGGTGAACCATGGTATGATATGGTATGGTGAATCAGATATAGTTCCTGCATTCATGATGGAATAGTAGGAAAGACAGACTATGAAAAGCAAACAAACGTTGCAATAAGTCAGTGCTAGCAGCAAATAAAGCCTGGATTGTGATAGGGTTGTACAGGGCAGGGCAGAGGTAACAGAGGAACCTCCTATGGATATTCTGAGAATGA
>NW_007739550.1:34100-35623 GCF_000696425.1 Galeopterus variegatus | reverse complement strand
AGAACAAAGAACTTAGCTCTATTTTTGCTTCTGCCTTTGCTGTTGCCTTTGCTATAAACACTGTCTTCTATTCATTTTTTTCTGTGCTCATTACTACATTTTCTTATGTTTTATTTGTCTTTATCAATCTGTTCCTCAGTTCTTGCATACATTTTGTGCTATGGATTTGACTCATTATTTTGATGCAGGAATAGTTTACAGGTAGTTTTTATATTCCCAAACTAATGGAGCAATTATTTTGGTTTTTATTTCTAATTATATTAAATTACCGTCAGAGAATACGGCCTGTACTATTTGGTGTTTGCTGTGATACTTTTTGTGATCTAGTAAGAACTTAATTGTAGATTCCCCTGTACTTGAAAGTAGAGATTTTCTCTCTACTTTGGGAATTCAGTTAGATCAGTTTTCATATTATGCTTTTTAAAATCATCTATATTCCTCTTTTCGGCTGTTTAATGGGTCAGTTTCTCAGAGATATGTGTATAAACCTGTATCTGTCAAAATATCCCAGCTACTACCATAGTATGCTTTATATTTTCAGAACTTATATTTCTGGGGCCTATTCCAGTTGATTGTATATTTTGATGAGATTGATGTTTCTATGATTCTACAATTATCTTCTTTATCCCTAATTCTGTTTTTTTGTTCTTACATATATTGTTACATAGCTCTATTTTAATTACCATTTGTCATGTATACCTTTTTTCATTCTGTGCTCTCAAAATTTCTACATTATTCTTTTGCTCCCACAGCTCCACTAGNGTATTCAGTATTCCCAGACAACTTTATTGCAGAGGCTGTCATTACCCTGCTGTATATTCCTGGCAACTTTGTTGAAATAAGTAGTCTGTAAGTGCGTGGGTTTGTTTCTGGAATCTCTATTCTTTTCTGTTGGTCTATTTGTCTATTTTTATGCCATGCTGTTTTAGTTACTATAGCTTTATAATATATTTTGAAGTTAAGATGTGTGAATCCTTCAACGTTGATTTTGTTTTTGTTGTTGTTCTTCAAGATCACTTTAGCTATATGGGGTCCTTTGTGGTTCCATAAAAAATTTAAGGTTTTTTTTTTTTTTTCTGTGAAGAATGTCATTAGTGTTTTGATAGGGATTGCATTGAATGTGCAGATTGCCTTGGGTAATGTGGACATTTTGATAATGTTAATTCTTCCAACCCATGAATGTGGGATATCATTCCATTTATCTGTGTTCTCTTCAATTGTTTTCACCCATGTTTTATAGCTTTCATTGTAGAAATCTTTCACTTCCTTGGTTAAATTTACTTCTAGGTATTTCATACATTTGGTAGCTATGGTGAATGTGATTACTTTCTTTATTTCTTCTTCAGTGATTTTATTATGGCATATGGGAAGTCTATTGGTTTTCATGTACTGATTTTGTAAACTTCCACTGTACTGGATTCATTTATTACTTATAGCGATTTTTTGGTGTGTTCTTTAGGGTTTCCTATATATATGATCATGTCATCTGCAAACAGGGATAGTTTGACTTTCTCTTTTCCAGT
>NW_007739550.1:29281-33606 GCF_000696425.1 Galeopterus variegatus | reverse complement strand
ATATGATCATGTCATCTGCAAACAGGGATAGTTTGACTTTCTCTTTTCCAGTTTGGATGCCCTTTATTGCTTTCTCTTGCCTTATTGTGCTACTAGAACTTCCACTACTATGTTGAATAAGAGTGGGAAAGGAGGGTCTTCTTGTTTTGTTCCAGATCTTAAGGGAAAAGTCTCCAGTTTTTGTCCATCCAGTGTGATATTAGCTGTAGTTTTGTCATATATGGCTTTATTGTGTTGAGGTATATTCCTTCTATATCTAGTTTGTTGAGTATTTTTAATATGTAGGATGTTGGATTTTATCAAATGTTTTTTCTACATCTATTGAAATGATCACATGGGGTTTTTTCCTTATTCTATTGATCTGATGTATCAAGTTTATTGATTTGCATATGTTGGACCCTCCTTGCATCCCTGAGATGAATCCCACTTGATTATGATGATGAATTTTTTTAATGTGTTGCTGGGCTCTGTTTGCTAGTATTTTGTTGAGGATCTTTGCATCTGTGTCATTAGGGATATTGGTCTGTAGTTGTCATTTGTTGCATCTTTTTTGATTATGTTATGAGCTTAATGTAGGCCTCATAGAATGAGTTTGGAAGTATTCCCTCCTCTTCAATTTTTCGGATTAGTTCTAGATGAATTCGTATTCCTACTTAAGTTTTGGTAGAGCTCATCAGTGAAGCCATCTGGTCCTGTGGTTTTCTTTGTTGGGAGAATTTTCATTACTGCTTCAATCCCATTACTCATTATTGGTCTCTTTAGGCTTCCTAGTTTTTCGTGATTCAACCTTGGTAAGTTGTATGTGTCCAGGAATTTATCTTTCACCTCTCCCCCAGGGTGATGGATATGCAAAGAATTACTCAAAGCCCATTTCTTCTGAGCAGAGACAAATCCCAAAGGGGTTAGTCTTCTGGAACCCTCAAGAGAGAGGCATTCCTCCTCGGAAAATTAACCCTAAACTGGGGTTCTTTCTCAGTATTTATTCTCCAGGTGGGAAAGTTACAGAAAAGGAACATAGATGAAGTTATGGCTAAGTATAGTTTAACAATAGAGGCTGGTAGCATTGGTGAAATAACAAAGTGACATTCCATAATGCAATTTGCAAAATGTTAAGTTGATCTGCCAACAAAAGCTTGTTCTTAGCAAATACCATCTTTCCTTACAGCAATTTCCTCAGTATGCTTACAAAACAATCAAGTAGGGCCGGCCCAGCAGCGGCGCTCCTGCCAAGGGTTTGGATCCCATGTGGAGACTGGTTCCCACTCACTGGCTGAGCACGGTGCGGGTGCAACATCGAGGGTTGCGATCCCATTACCAGTCAGTAAAAAAGACAAAAAGGAAAAAAAAATCAAGTAAATTTAGGTTAACCTGCATCAAGGACATCTGTCCTTGAGCCAGCAATTTTGCTGTGTTACAATTCTTTATCTACAACAGAGACTTTAGCCTGGGGAAATTTTCCTGTCTTTTGTAAGCTTAACATTTCTATATGTAATTTTTAAAAGTTAGGCTAAACCTGAAACTACAGGGCTTTGCAGGCTAGGCCCTGTAAAATACATTTGCTTTATTAATGTTAGTGCTCTCTACATTTCCTCCCTTTTATTTATTTAATTTTAATAGGGCAAAAGCTATAGATCAATGCTTTACAGTTAAGACAAAAACGTTTAAAGCAAAGTTAGTATCACTTAGCATGGCAAGTCCTTTTTAATTTATACAAGGTGAGGACTGATGATGTCATCATATCTCAGGATGATTGCATCAGCATTATTCCTGGTAGTGTGAATTGGGGTGTAATTGCCAGTTGTTGAAACTCTGGAATGGGGTTCTGTTCAATATAATAGTTGATTTTGAGCCCAGAGAGTTTGTTGGTGTTCACCCATCCAGGACATCACTGCTTCCAAGGCATCTAATCTTTTGTGAAATTTCTTGATCAATTATGAGTCTTTTGTTTAAGAACAGGATGTCTCATCCAAGTCATAAGCACCCTCTTTAAGGCCAAGAAAATTTAGAGAACTGCTTTTGTAGACAAGATATTATTTCCCCCTTTATGATCAAAGCATTTCTCATGAAAGCATTGATGATCAATTTTTTAATTGAAAAGGTTTTACTTTTCTTTGTATAGATCCCTTGGTGCTTGGAAGGCTCATTCCCAGGTTGTCATGTCCCACATCAGGGGAAAAGAGGAAACAGCAAGATGAAACAGCAGTTAACCCAAATTAGGGCAACATGAAGAGGAACTTAGAAGAGACATGCTATCTTATAACCAAAGTTTTAAATTATATCCTGTTATAAAGAGAGAGTCAATTTTTTTGAACTTATGAAAATAGCCACATTGTCATAATAATCATAAAGATACTTAAAGTTTTTAAATTTGGGGGTGTCAAATAGGGAGAAAACAAATGTTTTTATGTCTGTTTTAAATGATATTTTACCAAGCTGTTGTTAGTTATAGATAGGGTAAGAGAGAGAGTTTTCTTAAATCTGTAAAACAAAATGTTAAGAGAACCAGCAGTGTTTCAAAATAAGGAAATTGTAAAAACCCATAATTCTTTTTAATCAGCTCATTAATTAAATTTGTTGTTTTGACGTTGGTGAGCAATTTCATAAACCGATCAGTTTCTTCATTAAAATTTTGGAAATTTAGTTTAAAAGTATGAACTGAAAGTTTGTCAGGAAACTGTACCTGTCAGAGTTTTTTCATGAAATATTTGAAAACATAACATTTTAAAATTATAATTGAACCAAGATTATGACCAGGTAGCATTTATATCCAGACACAGATATTCAAGAACCTTACAAGATTTGGAAACATATATTCATAACACCTCAGTACCAGCAATGCTTTCCCATATAGTCTAATTTATCAAATAAGCCAATTAGTTTTGATACATCTCATATATTCTTTGAGAAGCTCCAGGGCCCTTGGAACTCCTCAAAGTTAGTTAGGTTGAGTTTTCAGAATTTGGTTTTGGAAAGTTTGTCAAATAATAAAGGCATAAAACACTTAGTTGAATAAGATCATAAATTACTACAAAAAATAAAACTGAAGTGACAAAGGATGTCAAAGGGAGAGAGCTCAAGAAATTAACATGAAATAAGTTTCTTAGACCAGTTATCTAAAAGATAAAGAAAAACCTTTCCAATTTTGTATTAAGAGCAGTTAAGTGGTTTTTTTTTGTTGTTGTTTGTTTGTTTGTTTGAAATGTGGTTGTTCCATTGCAGGAGAGCAAATTCTAACCCTACATCAGGATACTTTTGATATTAATTTTTAGAAAAACTAATACATAATTTGTTTTTAATTTTAGCCAATTTTTAAAGTTTGTTTTATAAATTAACCCATATAAACCATTGTCATGACTTACTCAGACTTTTTTTTTTTTTTTGTCCTATACTTCCTACTTCCTAAATAGCCAGTCTTTTTACCCTAGGACAAAAATACACTGTACCAGCTGCTTTCTCACATAAAAATTATATTCTTTTCTTTTTAGCTTTTTTAATCAAAACCACATTTTTATATCCATTATTTTCCTTAAAACACCTATTTTTTACATACTTGGCTTTTTCCTGTCAATGTTAAATTGACCTCATTTGTCTAAAAATTATATATAGAAAGGTTTTTCTAGTTTTGGTGAGGTTTACAAGTTAAAAGACCTCTAGTAAAGACAATTGTAATACTGTTTGATTAGTAAACCCAGGGAACGATGTGTGCTGATAAGAACAATTTTACACATTCAGGTTAGTACACAGGCATCCATTTGTCAGAGCAGATTACACAAAGTCCAGTTTGAGTCTCAGCTATTTCTACCAAATAGGTATTTATGGTTTTCCAGCCAAAAACTTGGTGTATAAATCTATACCCTTATCAGGTCATGGTAACTAGGGCCTATGAGATATTGGGCATAGGTCCCCTTTCACTAGCCATCCTGGGTCCCAAGTTTCCACATGGCATTTAGGGCCATGTGAAATCCAGAGAAGCCATTTGGAGCAAAGGTAATGTCTAAAAGATATTGTTTCTCCCAGCATGGCCAGGAGGCAGAGCTGAGGCATATTGACCTAAAGACAAATATAGGCAAAAGGTTTAAATCAAAATTTGAAGATATATTTATTTTATCGAAACTTTAGAAAATTAAAGTCACATGAACTTGAAAAGTGTACTTATGTATTTAATGAGCACACATTAATTATAAGCCAATATGGTACCATGCAAACAATACAAACACACATACAGACATGAAGATACAGACAACATACAGTTTACATACATATATATACAGATATAAACAGCAAAAATAAATAAGGATCTTATAGGTTTTGTTTAAAATGTAATA
>NW_007739550.1:27568-28282 GCF_000696425.1 Galeopterus variegatus | reverse complement strand
ACATAGATTCCAAGTTGTTAGGTGGGAAGTCTTAATGAGATCCATTGCATAATTAACCAGTGCCAATTTGTTCCCAAATTCTTATGCTAAGGTTCCCTTCCTTGAAGTACCAAGGACATGGTTGTTTAATATCCACGAACAGTTTGACAAGCTCTTGGTCAGTTACTTTACAGCCAGCTGCTTTAAGGAGACATTGGACTTGTAATGTATGTTGAGTCTCCCCTTTTGTTAATGAATTATCCATCTTTTAAAAGTTAAAAAAAAGGGAAAAATATCTTTGGGCTTGAAAAGACCTAACTTGACCTGCTGCAGGCATGGACCCCTAATTGAGATCCACCTGTGATCCCCTTTACTGGGGTGAGTCTCCCTTACTGGGACTTCCCTTGATGGGATGAGTAGTGGACGTCCTTTTCCTTTCCAAGGCTTGTCAGGTCAATCTCCAATCCGTGGAGCCAGAAAGCCTCACACGGGGCACCATTTGTCATCTCTCCTCCAGGATGACAGAGACACAAAGGATTACTCAAAGCCCATTTCTTCTGAGCAGTGAGAAACCCCAAAGGGCTTAATCTCCTCGAACCCTCAAGAGAGAGGCATTCCTCCTCGGAAAATTAACCCTAAACTGGGATTCTTTCTCAGTATTTGTTCTCCAGGTGGGAAAGTTACAGAAAAGGAACATAGGTGGAGTTATGGCTAAGTATAGTTTAACAATAGAGG
>NW_007739550.1:20357-26831 GCF_000696425.1 Galeopterus variegatus | reverse complement strand
ACTTTAGCCTGGGGAAATTTTCCTGTCTTTTGTAGGCTTTACATTTCTATATGTAATTTTTAAAAGTTAGGCTAAACCTGAAACTACAGGGCTTTGCAGGCTAGACCCTGTGAAATACATTTGCTTTATTAATGTTAGTGCTCTCTACATTTATCTATTTCTTCTACATTTTCCAATATATTCACATAAGGTTGTTAATAGTAGTCTCTTACGATTCATTGGATTTCTGCAGTATCAGTTGTAATGTCTCCTTTTCCCATTTTGGTTTTATATACTTGACACTCCTCTGTCTTTTCCTCATTAGTCAACTAAATGTTTATCAATTTTCTTTATTTTTTTGCAAAACCAACTCTTTGTTTCGTTGATCTTTTGTATTGTTTGTTAATCTCTATTTCATTTATTTCTGCCTGACCTCGTTATTTCTCACCTAGTGATTTTGGGTTTGGTTTGTCCTTGTTTTTCTAATTCCATGAGGTGTGATATTAAGGTTTTTATTTGTCTTCTTTTTTGATGTTAGCATTTATTGCTATAAACTTCTCTCTTAGAACAGCTTTTGCTGTATCCCATAGGTTCTGGTATGTTGTGTTTTCATTTTTATTTGTCTCCAGGAGTGTTTTAAATGTTGTTTTTGATTTCTTTCTTAACCTATTTATTTTTAGGAGCATATTATTTAATTTCCATGTATTTGTATGGTGTCTAGAATTCCTTTTGTTGTTGATTTCTAGTTTTATTCCACTGTGGTCAGACAAGGTAGTTGATATTGTTAGGTTGACAAGACAAAAGGATTAAAGAACTCTGAGCCAAATGCTTACCACATTAGGGAGTTTATTTCCAGCAAACCTGGAGGGGAGACTGAAAGATCAGTTCCTACCTCCACACAGACTAATTAGGGGTTTTATAGGGTTTGATTTATGGGAAGGAGTTTGGTAGCTATTTTGAGCATTCAGCACTTTGCAGCAGCTCTGTGGTTTTCTTGTTCTGCACAAGATTCTGCTTTGCAGAAAATCCAGTTTTTCTCAGAAAGCAATTTGCTTAAGAGAAAGGCGGGAGGCAGGGGAAGGTAGTGGTTCATGTGGCTGTGATTATGCTAAGCTGATGTGAGGCCTAATAGATATGAGTTCAATTTTTAAAAAGTTCGTTGAGACTTATTTTGTGAGTTAACGTTGGCCTATTCTAGAGGTGGAGAAGATGTTCTCATTTTATTATCTGTGTTTCATCTTCTGTTTAAGAATAGTTCAGAAGTAGGTGTCCTGGAAAACACTGCGATTTCAACAAGTCAGCAGTGCCTCTGTCTTTATGTTTTATCCCCTAACTGCCCATCTTCACTTCCAGTAGAGGCCCTGCCATACCAAGAATGTGTGTCCACTGGGAAGATTCATGTGTGTTTCTCCCCTTCCTCACCCACACTGTTGAGCTGAAGGAGCATGGTACAGAGGAAAGAACATTTTATCCCTGACCTTCCCCATCCTGCTTTGAAGTACACCCGTGTGAATTTGTACAGTCCTTTTAGTGTCCCCTACTGAGCAAAAACACTGATGTAGCTCCTGTCATACTACCCATGGAATAGTTCTGCTTCTCAAAAGGTAAAAGTAGGGACACCCTCACCCTGTCCTAGCAATCACATCATGGTGCGATCACTGTGGTAGGTATTGTACACACGATATTTTATATCCCCATGGAATAGTTCTGCTTCTCAAAAGGTAAAAGTAGGGACACCCTCACCCTGTCCTAGCAGTCACATCATGGTGCAATCACTGTGGTAGGTATTGTACACACGATATTTTATATTTGTGTTGGGTAATGCAAGTGTGTTCCTGTTGATTTCAGTGCAGGAACATATGCAAGTCAGACACACATAAGAGTGTTGTTGTATCCACCTGCACCAAAGGAAACACTTGAAATCTCAGGACCCTCCCGGCCCACAGGATGCTCTACTAAGCCAAACAAAGGGCTCCCCTTCAGGAACTCAGGAACTTTTTTGGCCAGCCAGAAATCTGAGTTGTAGAAGGTGGTAACTCTGGAAATTAGATTGTGTCCCTTCCATTATGGGCTGATGGTATTTATTTACTTATTTATTGTTGAAATGTGTCTGCTGAGGCACAGCCTTAAGTGTAAACTTAAGGTCTTCTCTGGTCTTTCCTTAGGGGCGCCATTCCCTGGGCATGTATGCTGACTATCTAATTTTCCCTTATATGCTGTTGCTTTTGCACAACCTCGTCTTCAATGTCTGGCTCCCAGAAGGAGAAAAAGAGAAGAATGAAGGGGAAAATAAAAGGCACTAGCCTTTTAAATTCCCTGGAATTCACTTCAGATGGAGGGGAAGGGACTTCTAGCAATCTCTAGGGAGATTTAGCAACAGTTGGTCACCCATGTCTTTGCCTGCAGCTCTGTGAAGAGAAGCACAATTTTCAGGCAGAGCACTGACTCCCATTATTTGGAGGACAGAGTCTTTTAACCAACCCTGACTCACACAAGCTGTGTGCACCCTGTTCCTGAACTTCATGCACAGTTGCCTGCCCTGGGGTGGAAGTGGAGGAAAAAGGGGATCATTCACATTTGACTTCCATAACTGTTGTTTTCCATAACCGTTAACTTGAAAACAATAGTTTGTTGGCAGCTTGTGACCTGCCTCGAGGAGGAAGAAGTAGGAAGAGCCCACAGAGTACAGAAAGTACCCAAGGTCAACTCTGCAAAGCCAGAAGCAAATCCTTCTCGAATGCAAGTATCTCCAGGCCAGACCCAGGTGCTGGCTCACTCAGGAAGGATTGTGGCAAGAACCTGTCATTCGGGCTCCGCTCAGCCCCCTTCCTGATCACTTCTCCTGTCACTCAGACCCGAAAGGCCGGGGCTTTGAGCACTGTCCAATCGGGGGCGCTGGGCGGGGCTGTGGGAAACATCCAATCAGGCGCAGCCCCTGGAGTAGGAAAGAATGTCCATTTTCTCGCGTGGTTTTCCTTTCTGCCTTGGAGGCGATTCAAGGCCCTTCCCGCTGCTCCCAGACGTCCCACGAGGCTTCGCCTCAGGTTACGTCCCGCTGTGACCTGCAGTGACAGCGGGGGTTGTAAGGAGGACGCCGGGAATCCCGGAAGCGGGAAAATGGTGAGTGTCGGGCGGGCATCCGGAGACAGGAAGCGGGGCCGGTTGGAACTGGCCGGAGCCAGCCGGGGCTGCGGGACCCGGGCCTCCCCACGCTCGGCCCCGGAGTCTGCGGCCCCGAGTCCGCCGTCGGCGCAGCATGGCCCTCGGTCCCCTCCGGCCGCAGGGTGGGGCGGAGCCGGCAGCCGGGACCCCAGGCGTCCTGTCACGTCCCTGCGGCGGCAACCTCGGCCCGGCCCGGAGTCCTCTCTGGGCAGCCCCGCGTGTCCCCAGAGTGTGCGGTGACAACGGGGTCCTCAGGGGACACCCGACTCGGGCGGTGTGGCTCGTGAGGGGGAACGTCCTCTGCCTCTCTTCTGACTTCTGGATTCACCCGTTTTCCTGAGTCTCCAAATGTCTGGGGAGCAGTGTCTCCAATCCACAACCCTGTACACCAGCCCAGCTCTTCCTAGGACTGGCAACAAATCCATAAATTTCCGGTTCCCTCCTCATATTTCCAAAGCCCAGCTTAATAATATTATCAAACATTCGTCCCCCCCATGCTACCTTCCCCTCAGCTTCAGTATTTAAATTGTCATTTTTCCACAGATCAAAAAATGACTCCTATACTGACCTCGTGTAGTGAGTTTGAAAGTCTTCAGTCATGTTGTATGTTTTGGAAGAGTTTTGGAGGGAATGGTATTAACTCTTTAAATGTGATAGAATTCAGCATGAAACTGTCTAGTTCTTGGTCTCGTTTTCTTTTTGTGATTTGTCCAATACCACATTTGAAACAGCTCCCATATTTTAATTCTTTGTCATGTTTGCACAGACCAACAGATGTCTGTATGAGTCAGTTTTGTATTGCTATAACAGGATACCTGAGACTGACTAATTTGTAAAGAAAAGAAGTTCATTTGCCTTACTGTTCTGGGGCAGTTGCATCTGGCTCAGGCCTCAGTGGACTTCTACTTGTGGGGAGGGGCAGGCAGCCAGTGTGTGCAGAGAGGTCACATAAACAGCAGGTAAGCCAAAGAGAGGGAGGGGAATCTAGACTCCATTTGACAACCTTCTTTCTCCTGAAACAATCCATTCCAGGGAAATGTGATACACTCCCCAGGGATGGTATTAATCTGTTCATGAGGATGCACCCTCATGACTCAAATATCTCCTACTAGGCCCCACCTCCATACACAGGAGGTAGGGATCAGATCTCAACTTGAACTTCTGTAGGGACAAACAGCCAAACCATGTCAATAGCTCTATTTCAAAGATTTCTCTTTTTTTGGCAGCTGGCCAGTAAGGGGAACAAAACCCTTTGACCTTGGTGTTATAACACCAATTGTAACCAACTGAGCTCACTGGACAGCCCAAGGATTTCTTTTTTGTTTTTGAATATTTTATGTGAGAGGAAACAGTGATTAATCACCAAAAAACTACAATGAATAAAAATCTGGCACATGATAGTTTGTAGAGAATGGATAAAGCAAATGTACTTCACAGGGCCTGGTTTTCCAAAGCCTTGCAATTTCAAATATTGACCTTACAAAAAACAGGAAAATTTCCCCAGGCTATATAATCTCTGTTTTAAGATAAAGAGTTGTAACACAGCAAGGCTGCTGGTTCAAAGACAGACAAGTTACTGACTGATATGTAAAGATTCTGGGAAGCTGTGTAAGGAGAAGAAATGTTTGCTAAGATCAAGCTTTCATTGGTGGATCACTTAATTGCCTTATGGAATGTCATCTGGCTTGTTTCACTGAAAGTTACCAGCCTATATCATTAAAACTATAACCCCACCTGTGTCTCTTCCTGTAACTTCCTGGGCTGGAGAATAAATGCAGGAAGAAAGCATCAATTCATGGTTAATTTCCCAAATGGAAGGAATGCCTCACTCTTGAGAGTTCTGGGAGATTAACCCCTTATTGGGGCATCTCACTGCTCAGAAGAGATGGGCTTTGAGTAATCTTTGGTGGCTCTGTCACCCAGGGGAAAAGGGGTGACAAATCCGTGGGAGACAAAGCAACAAATGGTGACCACAATGTGATAAATTCTGGGCCCACGGATCAGAGACCAACCTGCCAACCCTTGGAAAGGAAAAGAAATAGTACATCCTGACAAAAGGGGCGAAAGACAGAGGACGTCTGCCACTCTTCCCAACTAAAGGGGGGCCCTGACAAAAGGGGAGAATAGAAAAAATACTCCTGGAAAAAGGAAGAGGATGTCTACTCATCCCGTCGATAGGGAAATCCTGGTAAGGGGGACTCACTCCAGTAAAGGGGATCAGAGGGATGGCTTTTGATTAAGCAATTGCATGCCTGCTGCAGTGTCTAGCTAGGACTTTGCCCAGAATTTTCACCTTCTTACTCTCAATTTTCTATCTATTCTTGCAATTATGGGTAGTTTACTGTCTAAGAGGGAAGTTCAACATAGTATAGTCCTTCTATGTCTCCTTAAGGCAGTAGGTTATAAAGTAATTAACCGTCATCTAACTAAATTATTGATTATGGTGGTTTGGAAATTTTGTCAAGTTGCTTTAAAAGTTATTCAGAACCTTAACAAAAGGGAAAAACGTGTTTATGCCACCAAAGAGGATGAAAAACAATCCTCGCCTCCTCCTCATCCTCTCCCCCCACCTCCACCTTTGGAGGCAAACAATTCATTTGTTCCCTTGATGGATTCCTGTCTTAAAGAAGGACATAAGTAAAAGTACTATGTAAGCCATCTTCTGTTATGCTCTTTTTAAATCTTTCAACCAAGGACAGTGGGAGGTTTTCGTGTCTCAACTGAGTCCCAGTTCTTACAACAGGAAAGACATGATGAGCGTCAACTCCCATGTTATGTCCTTCTTTAAGACAGGACTCCATCAAGGGAACAAATGAATTGTTTGCCTCCAAAGATGGAGGTGGGGAGAGAAGATGAGGAGGAGGCAAGGATTGTTTGGACGCTCATCATGTCTTTCCTGTTGTAAGAACTGGGACTCAGTTGTGACATGAAAACCTCCCATTCTCCTTGTTTGAAAGATTTAAAAAGGGCATAACAGAAAATGGCTTACATAGTACTTTTACTAAGGAATACTTAGAATCAATTGCTAATGGATATAATATGACCCCTTAGCATTGGAAAATACCTGGAAAAACTGTTTTAACTCCTGCTCAGTATACTGTATGGCTACAAGAATATCGGGAAGCCTTACATGCCAATTCACTCGAAAATTTACGAGATGAGGTTGAAATTAGCATGGACATGTTACTTGACCAAACAACTAGAGCAGCAGCCATAAAGGCTTGGGACAAAATTCCTGAAACAAAATCTAAACTTCAACCTCTTGCTTCCCCTGATGCATTTTTTTTCCCTGATGCATTTTTGATACAAAGATTAGATAAGACTCAGCCACTG
>NW_007739550.1:17932-19357 GCF_000696425.1 Galeopterus variegatus | reverse complement strand
TCCTTCAAAATTTATCATGATGGCCATGGCCACACTCCCACCAGTCAAATTACAATGGACCCCTGGTCCTCCGGTTTGGGTGAGACAGTGGCTTCTTAAAGGGGAAAAATTAAATCAAGCTACCTTACTTGTTAAACAACAGTTACAAATGGGACATTTAAAGCCATGGTATAGTCCCTGGAATACTCCCACCAAATCTTTTGCTACTGTTAGAAAGGGACCCACTGAGCCTTATATAGATTTTATTAATTGTCTTCAAGATGCTATAAGTAGACAAATTGACAATGCCTATGACAATCCAGAACTGGTATCACAAGTTTATTTACATTTAGTCAAACAAGTTTATAATGCTGGTTTACAAGTAGCTCCAGATGAAATTTTAAAAAAGGAGCCTTGGAAATGCCTTGGTTTTTAAATCACTCAGAGAAGCATACGGCCACAAAATATATCTTTCCATATTCAGGAGCCTTTTACTCTAAATGATTTACAAAAATTACTGGGCCACACTAATACTAACTGGCTCTGCCCTTCTATGGGTGTTCCTACTTACCAATTACAACATTTATTTAATACCTTGAAGGGAGACCCTGATCTGTCCTCCCCTCTTACTTATCTGAAGAAGTAAAATTAGAATTAAAACAGACTGAATCCTCTTTACATTCCAGACAATTAACACATATTGTTAAATCTCAAGTCATTAATTTCATTATTTTAAAAACCCCACATAGTCCCACAGGTTTGCTTTGCCAATTTCTTCCTCAAATAGGACTCATTGAATGGATTTTCTTACTCCATCAACAAAAAAGGAAATTATATACTAAATTGGAACAATATATTTGGCTGCTCACTGGGGGAGGACACCATTGTTGAGTGCTTCCTGGGTGTGATCCTGATCTTTCTGGGGCTGATTTTTGCACTGCCCTTGAACCATCAGAGTCTTTGCAGATGGCTATGGTTATTTTGTTGGTGGGATGCAGTTCTCATTACACCATGATAGAGTTTTACAGGGACTCCAAATGCTGCCCATGCAGTTGGGATTCTGTTTATCCCCTTTTCCCCTCCCTCAATTGCTAGCTGTGTTTGTCAGTGTTTCTGGTGGATCAGGAAAGGGATCTATAACATGGCAGGAACAGGGAATCTGGAAACATTTTGTTACTGTTCATCATAAGTCCACTCAAAGGGCTGAATTGGCAGCTGCCATTGCAGCTTTGCAATAGCCACTTAGTTTAGTAGCTGACTCTGCCTATGTAGTTGAAGTTTTACAGATCAAGATGCATCTATCCATGAGGGAAATGATTTTCTTTTATTTAAAATGTTTCCACATTTACAAAAACTTATTCAAAAAAGACATCATCCTTTCTATTTAACTCACATGCGTTCTCATTCTGGTCTTCCTGGCCCTTTATCAATTGGAAATGATATGGC
>NW_007739550.1:14862-16364 GCF_000696425.1 Galeopterus variegatus | reverse complement strand
GAAGATAACAGCAAACAAGGCTCTGAGGCCTCAAGGCAATAGCCGGGCTCTATGGCTCCGGACAGTATGCGTCTGTTCTCTCACTCACAGGTCTTCTATGGATTCCTGCTAAGGCTGTTAAACCTTATGTGGAACCCCAAACCAGACAAGGAATTGAATCTGATCCCAAAATCTCAATGCCGCACCATCACACCTCAATCCATCTCACCGGGGATGGTACACATCAGATCACCAGTGATAAAAATAATGACAACAAGTTCCAAATCGACCTGGGGTAAATTAATAAACTTCAACAGTCAGATAGCTTTCAATAGCTCAGCACTTACGCTCAGTAACTCATTTGAGAAACAAAAACTAACCTAATATCTACCTGTTTAACTAGATGGTCTCAAATTTTCTCACATCCAGCTGGTTATCTTAAACAGGCTTCTAAATATTTCTTCACAAAATCCTATGGTAGAATTCTATTCTGTTTTCTTAAAAGGAAGAAAATCTCTGCATCTTCTTGAAAAGGCTTGCATACTTTGCTTNTTTTCCTGATTGTCAGAGGTTTTCTAAATCTAATTCCCCTGGAGGAGTTAATCCTCAAGGAGTAACAGGTAATGAAATTTGGCAAGTGGAAGTCACTTTTAAATATTCACATGTTACTGTTGATACTTATTCTGGCCTTATTCATGCCACTGCCCAAACAGGAGAAACTGCTAGACATGTTAAAAAAAACATTGTCTTTCTGCCTTTGCTGCCATGGGGATTCCAAATCAAATTAAGGCAAAAAATGGACTGGCATACACCTGCAAAGTCTTTCAAGTATTCTGTGACACCTGGAACATCAAATATGTCACAGGAATCCCATNTGCAAAGTCTTTCAAGTATTCTGTGACACCTGGAACATCAAATATGTCACAGGAATCCCATTTAACCCCACTGGCCAGGCAATTGTTGAAAGAGCTAACTAATGGCCTTCTTAAATCTCAAATAAATTAACAAAGGAGGGGTAATATAGATATAGGACTGGCCTCTCATGAACAGGTCTTTAAAGTTCTGTGTACACTAAATTTTTTAAATTGTAACTCTCAAAAATTAACGGTCACAGAGTGACACTTTATACCTTCTAAAAAAAGAATTAGACCCTTGGTTTTATACCACCATCTGCCAATGGGACCACAATGGTTGAGATCTGCTGAATTGTTTACATGGGGGAGAGGGTATGCTGTCCTGACCCGCAGGATATTCAACGCAGACCCTGGAGCGGGGAGTGGGAATTGGATGGACAAGAGACATGAGAAATGGAGACAAGACAGTATTCTGATCAAGTCTCGTTTATTAGCCAGGTCACAACTTATATAGCCAGCAGGAGGGAATCATCAGATAAGGAAGTGAGCAGCAGATGGTTTACTGAGAAAACTGCAGGGTGGGTTGTTCCAGTAAATGGAAAATTCCCCTGTTATCTATGGCAAGTTGCAAAGTTACCTACACCCATAGTGCACAGGAGGGGGAGGGAC
>NW_007739550.1:0-13361 GCF_000696425.1 Galeopterus variegatus | reverse complement strand
TTTACAATGTAAATTTGTTATCTTGCTTTCTTTAAGGCAGGGTGAGGACTCACCAATAAGTCTTTTTTAAAAAACCCCACAATCTAAACCTGATTGTCCTTTTTACTAGTGAGCTTTTTTTTTACATCTTGAACAAAACCTATTAAGATCCTTGTTTGTTCTTGTTGTTTATGGCTGCATATATGCATGTGTAAGCTGTATGTTATGTCTATATGTTCATGTCTGTATGTGTAATCGTGTTATGTGCAAGGTACCAAATTGGCTTATACTTAATGCATGCGTTATGTGCAAGGTACCAAATTGGCTTATACTTAATGCATGCTCATTAAATAAATAAGTATACTTTTCAGGTTCACGTGACTTAAATTTTCTAAAGTTTTGATAAATATATTTTCAAAATTTGATTTAAACCTTTTACCTAAATTTGTCTCTAGGTCAGTATTTCTCCTTGTTATCTCAGCTCTGCCTACTGGCTATCCTGGGTGCAAGATTCTGCAGTGAGACACCACCCCAAAGGGCCTGCTGTCCTCAGACATTGTTCAACCCTGTTCAAGATCCACAACCCAACACTCCAATTATCCCCAACCCTTCCCAGACCCGGTGCTTGTATTGCCTCCTCCAGAAAAGCAGCCCAGGTTGGACACTCACCTCTTTTGGCTGCCTCCAAAGCTATCCTGAGGGGTTATTGGAGGAGACCCAAGCTCCCTTCACCCACATAGTGATGAGGGGATGGAAGGTACATCTGTGTCTTTTCTAGCCACGCATTCCAAAGGAATGTCAGGGGAGTCCAGTGTGGGATGTGGGCAGGACATCCCCAGGACCCAGGAGGTGGGTGGAGGCCTTGGGGAGTCTTCAGAGTGCATCAGGCATCCCTGGAATCAGCCCACAGCTGTACGTGCAGCCCTAAACCTTCCCCAATGGCCGTCTGTACCCAGGTCAGAGCCGGGCTCTTCTGAGGCCAAAGAGGACTGTTAAGCTGAGGGAAGGGAATAACAAGCCTGCCCCCTGGGAATTCTGAACGAGGACTGGAACAGGCCCTGGACCAGGGAGGAAACAAAAAAGGAGGCCTGTGCCCTTCCCCTTCTCACCCGAGCAGGGCTCCTTCCCTCACTGGGAAAGACTAATGTGTGGACACACCCTGAAAGTCCAAGCTCTATATGAAACCCCCAAACAGCTACTCCAAGGCCTTTCTGAGAGGAGGTCTCTCTAGGAGGCACACTATCCAGGAGCAGGTGCAGGCCCACTTGGGTCAGAAAGTCCTGGGTCCCGCTGCAGGGACTGGTCTGTAAGAGGGACAGGGACTCGGCTGTCGCAGGCTCTGTGGGAAACAGAGGGGCAGGGAAAGAGTGAGACTCCCTCAAGTGCGGCCTCTGCCCAGGACGCAGGCTATCCAGGGCTGAAAGACTGGACAGGGAAGGAGGAGACAGTACGAGATCTGACTCTTCCAGCCTGGAAGCTCGGGGTGAGGTTTCCAGGTGCCAGGCTTTCCTGGCTCTTGGGCCAGAATGGAGCTTGATGTCCAGCCCTTCTCCCATCCCCACATGCTTATTTCCCATATTCTCATCGCCAAGGCCCCCAGCATGGTACAGACACTTCTGACCTGGAAGACAGCAGCAGTCCCAGAATTCCTTTTCTGGGGATGCCATAAGAAATTACCACAAACTAGGTCACTTAAAAAAAACCAGAAATGTATTTGTCATGTTCTTAAGGCCACAAGTCCAAAATCAAGGTGTTGGCAGGGTTGTTCACCTCTGAAGGTTCTGAGGGAGAATCTGCTCCATACCTCTTTCCTGATTTCTGGTGGCTACGGGCAGTCCTTGGTGGTTCCTTGGTTTATAGACACATCACTACAATATCTGCCTTTGTCTTTACATGCTCTTCTTTTCTGTGTCTCTGTGTGTCTTCTCTGCTTCTAATAAGGGTACAGGTCATTCGGTTTAGAGTGGGTTCTAAACCCAAGAGCATCTCAAGATCTTAACTAATTAAATGTGCACAGGCTGCATGTCCAAATGGGATCACATTCTGAAGATCCAGACGTGTGTGAATTTCTGGGGTTCCCTATACAAGCCATCCTTCTTCAGCTCTAACTCCTACAGTGCACCTTCTACACAACACCAGACTGATCTTGTTAAATGAACCAGATTACATCCTCCCCCTGCCTAGACCAAGGCATGGCTTCCTCATACTCAGATCCCTCACTGGAGCCTGCAATGCTCTGTGGAGTGTGGCCCTTGCTATTTTCTCAGATCTCCTCTCTCAACTCCCTGCCCCACTTCCAGCACCCGTCCCTTTTTTAATCACTAGGTTAAAATGAGACTGGAGCATTTTCAGTTCCTCATATGTGCAGACTCTTTCTCACCCCAGATCCCTGTGCACCCCTCACTCCATCTGCCTCAGTTAACTGGTCTCAGATCATATGTCACCTCTTCAAGGAGGTCTTCCATGACTCCCCTGTCCTGGGCTGAGTCCGGTGCCTCTCTGATCGTGAGCTTCCGCTGGGGGTCCCCTATCATGCAGTGCTGTCATTGCCTGGTTATGAATCTGTGTCCCCTGCTAGACTATAAATCCTGATAGCAGGGATGGCATCTCAGTAGGTTTATGTTGTCTTCCCAGTGCCTACAACAGTCTCTGCACATAAGAAATATTATATATTTATACACACACACACACACACACACACACACACACAGAAGAAAATAATGAATGAAGATCGTGCATGATGCTATCAGTCCCCACAGGTTAGCAGGGTGAATGGGGGAGGTGACATTTGCATGGAGTTTTGAAGGAGCAGGAAGAGACCCCGGGAATAAAATTCAGGGAAGGCATCCATTCAGAGGAACCAGCATGAGCAGGGCACCAAGGAGTGCCTGGAATGGAATTAGGGGAGGCTGGGTAGTCAGCACGGGCCAGTCTATGAAGGGCTTGGAGGCATCTCAAAACCACTGCTCTGGGGCTGGGTCATGGGATGCAGGCTGTAAGGAAAGGCCAGGGAGGAGCTGGACCCACCAACTTGGCGGGGATAGATGCCAGCCTGGACTGAGGGTTCAGGTAACCCTTTCCTCTAAGCTCCACACTACTGGGACATCAGAAGACCCAGAATTTGGAAGAAGTAGGCTGGCCTCCCAGATATCCTCTCATGAGATATTTCCTTGGCACAGCCCAAACCAGGAAGGAATATCAGAGGGACAAGCATTGAGCCAAGAAATGGAGCCAGGACTTAGGAAGAAAGATCCACTATTGCTGCTTCCGTGTTCCCAGAGAGATCGGGACCTCGAGCTGGGGTCACACAGAACAACGTGAGTTTAATTCGGGGAATAAGGTGGAGAGACCAAGGCTGCATCTGGCAGCTCCGCCTGGTGGAAGCACTGCAAAGTTGGATCAGTGGCTTGGCCCTTCTCCAGTATCATATAATGCACATAGGCATCGATATTCAATGCTGTAACGCACAGATACAATTAACTATGTTTCTTTTTAAATTATTTTATTTCATTTCTTTAATTTTGTCACTACACAGTGTACACTTGTTTTGTGGCCCTTTACCAATTTCTCCCTGACTGCCCCTCCCCCCCCTTTCCCAACCCTGGTGACCTCAGCTCCATTCTCTCTTTTTGAAAGTTCAAGGAATTATTGTGATCGTTGCATCTTTCTTTCTTTTTTTTATCTCTCACTTATGAGTGAGAACATGCAGTACCTCTCTTTCTGCTCCTGCCTCATTTCACTTAACACTATTTTCTGCGAGCTCTTCCATGTTGCTGAGAATGGTAGAGTAGTATTCCACGGTGTATATATACCATATTTTTCCTATCCAGTCCTGTCGGTGGACATTTAGGTTGGTTCCAACTCTTAGCTTTGTAGATAGAGCTGCAATAAATATGGGAGTACAGCTTCAACATGATTTTCATTCCTTTGCATATATATCCAGCAGCAGGATTCCTGGATCATATGGTAGTTCTGTCTGTAGTTTTTTGAGGCACATCCATACTGTTTTCCATAACAGCTTCACTAATTTACAGTACCAACAACAGAGTAGGACAGTTCCCCTTTCTCACATCTTCACCAGCATTTGTTAATGCCCAGTCTAACTGGGGTGAGAAGATATCTCAATGTGATTTAGCAATTCATTCCTTCATGATAAAGATTCTCAGCAAATTAGGTAGAGAAGGAAAGTATCTCAACAGTAAAAGTCATATATGACAAACCCACCAATGTCATCCTGAATAAGGAAAAGCAACTTTTCCCTTAAGAACAGGAACAAAACAAGGATGCCCACTCTCATGACTCCTATTTAACACAGTACTGGAGGTATTAGCCAGAGCAATCAGAGAAGAGAGGGAAATAAAGGGCATCCAGATTGGAAAAGGCAAAGTCAAACTCTCCCTGTTTGCAGACAACAAGATCCTATATATCGAACAGCCTAAAGTCTCTACAAAAAAACTCTTGGAGTTGATAAATGATTTCAGCAAAGTAGCAGGATACAGAATCAACACACAAAAATCAGTAGCACTTCTACTCTCCAATAGTGAAAATGCAGAAAGAAAAATCAGGAAAGCCTGCCCATTTATAATAGCCACCAAAATTAAAATACTTAGGAATTGAGCTAACCAGGGATGTGAAAAATCTCTGTAATGAGAACTACAAACCACCGCTGAGAGAAATTAAAGAGGACAGAAGATGGAAACATATCCCAAGCTCTTGGATTGGAAGAACCAACATCATGAAAATGTTCATCCTACCCAAAGTGATATACAAATTCAATGCAATCCCCGTCAAAATTCCAATGACATTTTTCTCAGAAATGGAGAAAACTATTCAGACATTTATATGGAATAAAAAAAAGACAACGCATAGCCAAAGCAATTCTGAGCAAAAAAAAAAAAAAAAAAAAAAGGCTGGAGGTATAACACTACCTGACTTTATACTACAAAGCTATAGTAACCAAAACAGTATGGTACTGGCATAAAAACAGACACACTGATCAGTGGAATAGAATAGAGAATCCAGAAATCAACCCACACACCTACAGCCATCTGATCTTTGACAAAGGCACCAAGCGTTTACACTGGGGAAGGGACTACCTCTTCAGCAAATGGTGCTGGGAGAACTGGGTATCCATATGCAGGAGAATGAAACTAGACCCTTAACTCTCACCATATACTAAATCAACTCAAAATGGATTAAAGAATTAAATATACACCCTGAAACAATAAAGTTTCTTAAAGAAAACGTAGGAGAAACACTTCAGGAAGTAGAACTGGGCACAGACTTCATGAATACGACCCCCAAAGCATGGGCAACCAAAGAAAAAATAAACAAATGGGATTATATCAAACTAAAAAGCTTCTGCACAGCAAAAGAAACAATTATCAGAGTTAAAAGACAACCAACAGAGTGGGAGAAAATATTTGCAAAATATACATCGGACAGAGGATTAATATCCAGAATATACAAGGAACTCAAACAACATTACAACAAAAAACAAGTAACTGAATTTTAAAATGGGCAAAAGAGCTAAATAGACATTTCTCAAAGGAAGATATACAAACGGCCAACAGACACATGAAAAAATGCTCAACATCACTCAGCATTTGGGAAATGCAAATCAAAACCACACTGAGATACCATGTCACCCCAGTTAGGATGGCTAATATCCAAAAGACCATGAATGATAAATGCTGGCGAGGTTGCAGAGAAAAGCGAAATCTCATACGTTGTTGAGATGGAAAAATGGTGCAGCCTCTATGGAAAATGGTATGGAGGTTCCTCAAACAATTGCAGATATATCTACCATGTGACCCAGCTATCCCACTGCTGGGAATATACCCAGAAGAGTGGAAATCATCAAGTCAATGGTATACCTGTTCTCCAATGTTCATTGTAGCACTCTTTACAATAGCTAAGAGTTGGAACCAGCTCAAATGTCTATCATCAGATGAGTGGATATGGAAACTGTGGTATATCTACACAATGGAATACTACTCTGCTATTAAAAACAATGAAATACTGCCATTTGCAACAACATGGATGGACCTAGAGAGAATTATATTAAGTTAAACAAGTCAGGCACAGAAAGAGAAATATCACATTTTCTCACCTATTTGTGGGAGCTAAAAATAAATAAATAAATACACTAATAAACTGGGGGGGGAGAGACAACAATTACAATTTCTTGAAGTTGATATGACAAGTGAACAGATATGAGGTTGTTCAGAGGGAGAGTCTAGAGGCAGGAGGGAGGGAGGTTTCGGTAATGGGCCACAATAATCAACCACTTTGTATATTGACAAAATAAAATTAAAAAATAATAGTAGAATAAAATTACACAAATAGTTACTTTAAAAAAAAGAAATTATACGATATCCCTTTTATAGGTGAATAGTACTCCATTGTGTATATGTACCAATTTTTTAATCCATTTATTAATTGATGGGCATTCAGTTTTATTCCATCTCTTGGCTATTGTGAATAGTTTGGGGATGAACAAAGGAATTCAAGTGTCTTTTTGGCATATTGATTTCATTTCCTTTAGGTATGTACACATTAGTGGGATACTTAGGTCGTAAGTAGACCAATTTTTAACTCCCTGAGGATCCTCAGTACTGTTTTCTACAATGGTTGTACCAATTTACATTTCCATGAATGATGTAGGAGGGTTCCCACTTCTCCACATCCTTAGCAGTGTTTGTTACTTCCTGTTTTGTTGATAATAGCCATTCTAACCGGAGTGAGATGATATCTCATGTGGTTTTTATTCGCATTTCCCAGATGATTAGTGATTTTGAGCGTTTTTTCACATGCTTGTTTGACATTTTATTTCTTCTTTTGGGAAATGTCTTTTCAGGTCCTTTGCCCATTTTTAATTGGTTTTTTGTTGTTTTTTGTGTTTGTTTGTTTGTTTTTATTTTTGTTTTTGCTGTTGACTTGAGTTTCATATATATTCTGGGTATATAGCCCCTTGTCTAATGTGTAGTTCGCAAAAACTTTGTCCTGTTCTGTAGGTTGTCTCTTTACTTTATTGATAGTGTCCCTTGATGTGCAGAATCTTTTTAGTTTGATGTAGTCCCATTTGTGTATTCTTGCTTTAGTTGCCTGTGCCTTTGCAGTCTTGCTGAAAAAAGTGCTTCCCACTCCCATGTCACGTAGTGTTTCTCCTATGTTTTCTCCCATTATTTTCACGGTTTGGGGTCTAAAAGTTAGGTCTTTAACCTATTTTTAGTTCATTTTTGTGGATAGTGAATGATAGGGGTCTACTTTTAATCTTCTGCATGTGGATATCAAGTTTTCCCAGCACCATTTATTGAAGAGGCTGTCCTTTCCACATTATATATTCTTGGCACCTTTGTCAAAATCAGTTGGCTGTAAAGGTGTGGATTTTTTCCTGTGCATTCTCCATTCTGTTCCATTGGTCCATTTGTCTACTTTTATGCCAGTACCATGGTATTTTGGTTACTATAGCTCTATCGTATATTTTGAAGTCCGGAAGTATGATGCCTGCAACTTTGTTCTTTTTATTGACAATTGCTTTAGCTATACAGGGACTTTTGTGGTTCTATACAACTGTTAAGATTTTTTTAAAATTTTTTTTCTGGGAAAAATCAGTATTTTGATAGGGTATGCATTGGATATGTAGATCGTTTTCGGTAACATGGACGTTTTGATGATGTCCATACTTCCCTCCCAGGAATGTGGTATATCTTTCCATTTATTTGTTTTCTCTTCATTTGTTTTCACCCATGTTTTATAGTTTCCATTATAGAGATCTTTTACTTCCTTGGTTAAATTTTCTCCTGGGCAATTCATACATCTGACAGCTATTTTGAATTGGATTACTTTGTTGATTTCTTTTTCTTGTTCAGCTATTTTATTATGGCATTAGGAAGGCTGTTGATTTTTTTGTGTGTGCTTGATTTTGTAACCTTCCACTGTACCGAATTCATTTATCAGTTCTAGTGTTATTTTTGTGTAGTCTTCAGGATTTTCTATGTGCATTATCATGGCATCTCCCAGTAGGGATAGTTTGATTTCCTCCTTTCCAATTTGGATGTCCTTTATTGCTTTTTCTTTCCTTTTTGCATGGCTAGAATTCCTAGTACTATGTTAAATAAGAGTGGAGCAAGTGGACATCCTTGTCTTTTTCCAGATCTTAGGGGAAAATCTTCTTATTGGATTGCTGTTAATTCTTCCTAAAATGTTTGGTACATTTTTGCAGTGAAACTATTTGCTCCTGGGCTTTTATTTGTTGGGGCTGGAGGTGGGGTCAATTACTGCATCAATATCATTATTAGTTATAGATCTGTTCAGATTTTCTATTTCTTTACTACTTGTCTTGGTAGGTTATGTGTTTCTAGAAATTTTTTCACTTAATCAGTGTTATTTACTTGTTGGTGGACTCCTAGAGAACTCTTAAATAAATTGTGAGGTGTGCAGTACATTTGTTTAAGTTCTGCTGTTATTAGAAGAGCCCTGTTGATGTGTCAGTAAAGTGTGGGGTGAAGGGGAGCTTTGCATGGACCCATGACTTGGTCTCATTTAAGAAGCCTGTGTCCCTGGGTTGTGACTGTCATGAGTACTTATCCTCACCACTCACCTGTGTTGAGAAGAACAGATTTCGGTGTTCATCTGTCAAAATGGCTACTTGTTCCCTTCTCCTGCTGGGAGCTTCCCTGTGAGAACTGGTTTCTGGAGGTAAATCATACAAATTAATTGGAACCCCATAAGATTGAGCCAACTGTAGTTTTTACATCTCTAACTTGACCACAGTCAGTCTTCAGCAATTCATCAATTACAAATTAGGTTTTTCTATACCTGTCCTGCTTCCTTGCGGGTGTCTGTTCCAGTGTATAATGATTCTCTTATCAGTTGGGTCTATGGGGTCCCTCCCAAAACCCAGATCTGATACTTTCAAAGGTCAAACACTGTGAACAAGCATTTCTAAGGATACATAGTCAGGACTGTTAATGTTAATTCTCTTCTGCACACTAGGTAGGAGGACTTTATGTCAGGAATAAACCCACTGTACTAAGAGACAGTAGGGGTGACTCATCAGTACATGTTACTCTCTGGATGCAAAAATGAGAGGTATGTTTCTGTTCTGCTGTTGCTTTACCCCATAGCTCAATTTTAACATCAGAATTTGTATGTGGGAGTAAGTGATTGTAGACAGAGTGAGAGTCTGATGATCAAGTCATGAAATAAATGTTTGGAGACCACAGCATCCTGTCAATATCTTAGAGTATAGATCCCCCATGCTGTCTGTCTCAACCTTCCTTCTCTAGACATGGGGTGTTTCAGGACTCAGTGACTTTTGATGACATGACTGTGAACTTCACCCTGGAGGAGTAGGCTTTGCTGGATCCGTCCCAGAAGAATCTTTACAGAGATGTGATGCTAGAAACCTTCTGGAACCTGGACTCTATAGATAAGTTTGACAACATTATTTCACTTAGTCAGCAAGTGTGAGAGAACATGTGTTTCTTTCTCGTCAGTGCTGTTCTTTGATTTCCAACTTGGTAAGAGAATACAATGGAGAATTATCAGATGTGGTCACAGTGAACCGTGGACCTAGAATCTAGTAATTTTTCTGTAATTTTGTAATATTCATAATGATTTTGGGGGGTCTACACTTAGGAAAAAATGGGAAGACCAGAACATTGAAGATCAGTATAAGAATCCCAGGACAAATCTTAGGTAATTTGCACTCACAAAAGAAAGCATTGCCCCTCAAGGGAATCTTAGAATGACAGAAAATTTAGAAACAAGCAAACAAAACAAATAAGCCCAAGTTCAATTTTATTTATATTTAGAAAATTCTCACAAAAAATAAAATAGTTCATTGTGACATTGACATTCCGCATTTCCAAAATAGTTCTCTTGCCCACAATATTAAGAGACCCCATATGAATATCACTGATTTGATTACATGGTGGTAGAACCATCATGTAGAGCATTCAGTCCATGCATGTTGAAAGAATTCAGACAGTGCATAAAGCCTATGATTTCACTGATGATGTTAAAGATATAAGTGTAAAACCTATCAAGAAATATGAAATTATTAATTCACAAATCTTTAATAATGTGCCTCTGAATTTTTACAGGAATTATGTCGTAGAGAGAGTCTGTGAAAGTGAAGAGGACAGTTTGAAGAAACTGTCAGCCAGGTTCCCGATTGTCATCTGAGCAAGAAAACTCTTCCTGGAGTTATGCCAAGTGAAAACCGTGTGTGTGGAGACATCCTCATGTGTGCACACTGGAGAGGGAACTTATAAATGTATGGTATGTGGGAAAGCCTTTGGTTTTCCCAGTGCATTTCAAAGATATAAAAGAACACACACTGGAGAGAAACCCTACGAGTGTAAACAGTGTGGTAAAACCTTTAGTTCTAGTTCTCTGCAATAGCATGAAAGCATTCACAGTGGAGAGAAGCTGTATGCATGTAATGAATGTAGTAAATCAGTTCCAGTTCTGTTCAAATACATGAAAGAACTCACACTGGAGAGAAGCCCTATGAATGTAAGGAATGTGGGAAAACCTTCCTTTCTCTGAAAAGCATTCAAAGACATGTGATACTGCACACTGGAGATGGACCATATAAATGTAAGGTGTGAGGGAAAGCCTTTGGTTGTGCATTTGAAAGGCATGAAAGGTCTCACGCTGGAGAGACAACCTATGAACGTAAACACTGTGGTAAAGCCTTCAGATCACAGTGCATTTGAAAGTCATGAAAGGTCTCACGCTGGAGAGACAACCTATGAACGTAAACACTGTGGTAAAGCCTTCAGATGTTCCAGTTCTCTTAGAATACATGAAAGAATTCACACTGGAGAAAAACCCTACGAATGTAAGGATTGTGGTACAGTTTTCACTTGTTCTAGTTCTGTTAGAAAACATGAACAAACTCTCATTGGAGAAAAACCCTATGAATGTAAGAAATGTGGCAAAGCCTTCAATTGTTCTATTTCCTTTCAATATCATAAGATGACTCATACTGGTGAGAAGCCCTATTAATGTAAGGAATGTGGGAAAGCATTCATTTGTCTCAGAAGCATTTGAAGACATATGTTAACACACACTGAAGGTGGCCCTTATAAATGTAAGTTGTGTAGTAATGTCTTCAGTCATTTTGGTTCATTTCAAGCACATGAAAGAACTCACACTGGAGAGAAGCCCTATGAAAGGAATGTGGGAAAACCTTTCTTTCTCTGAAAAGCATTCAAAGACACATGATACTGCACACTGGAGATGGATCGTATGAATGTAAGGTTTGTGGGAAAGTTTTTGGTTTTCGCAATGCATTTCAAAGTCATGAAAGGTCTCACATGGGAGAGACACGCTATGCTTGTAAATAATGTGGTAAAGCCTTCAGATATTCCAGTTCTGTTAGAATATATGAAAGAATTCACACTGGAGAAAAACCCTGTGAATAAGGAATGTGGGAAATCCTTCATTTATTTCAGTTCTATTCAAAGACATGAATGAACACACCCTGGAGAAAAACCCTATGAATGTAGGAAATGTGGCAAAGCCTTCAATTGTTCTATTTCCTTTCAATATCATAAGATGAGTCATACTGGTGAGAAGCCCTGTGAATGTAAGGAANTGTGATACTGCACACTGGAGATGGACCATATAAATGTAAGGTGTGAGGGAAAGCCTTTGGTTATCACAGTGCATTTGAAAGTCATGAAAGGTCTCACGCTGGAGAGACAACCTATGAACGTAAACACTGTGGTAAAGCCTTCAGATGTTCCAGTTCTCTTAGAATACATGAAAGAATTCACACTGGAGAAAAACCCTACGAATGTAAGGATTGTGGTACAGTTTTCACTTGTTCTAGTTCTGTTAGAAAACATGAACAAACTCTCATTGGAGAAAAACCCTATGAATGTAAGAAATGTGGCAAAGCCTTCAATTGTTCTATTTCCTTTCAATATCATAAGATGACTCATACTGGTGAGAAGCCCTATTAATGTAAGGAATGTGGGAAAGCATTCATTTGTCTCAGAAGCATTTGAAGACATATGTTAACACACACTGAAGGTGGCCCTTATAAATGTAAGTTGTGTAGTAATGTCTTCAGTCATTTTGGTTCATTTCAAGCACATGAAAGAACTCACACTGGAGAGAAGCCCTATGAAAGGAATGTGGGAAAACCTTTCTTTCTCTGAAAAGCATTCAAAGACACATGATACTGCACACTGGAGATGGATCGTATGAATGTAAGGTTTGTGGGAAAGTTTTTGGTTTTCGCAATGCATTTCAAAGTCATGAAAGGTCTCACATGGGAGAGACACGCTATGCTTGTAAATAATGTGGTAAAGCCTTCAGATATTCCAGTTCTGTTAGAATATATGAAAGAATTCACACTGGAGAAAAACCCTGTGAATAAGGAATGTGGGAAATCCTTCATTTATTTCAGTTCTATTCAAAGACATGAATGAACACACCCTGGAGAAAAACGCTATGAATGTAGGAAATGTGGCAAAGCCTTCAATTGTTCTATTTCCTTTCAATATCATAAGATGAGTCATACTGGTGAGAAGCCCTGTGAATGTAAGGAATGGGGGAAAGTATTCATTTGTCTCAGAAGCATTCGAAGATATATGTTAACACACACTGAAGGTGGCTATTATAAATGTAAGGTGTGTGGTAATGTCTTCAGTCATTTTGGTTCATTTCAAGTGCATGAAAGAAGTCACACTGAAGAGAAAACTTATGCATGTAAGGTGTGTTATAAAGTCTTTGGTTGGTAGATTCTAAGATGGCGACGGGTATGGAGCGGCCGTGCCAGGAGACAGCGTGATCCTGAGAAGTGTGCGCTGTGATACCAGAGTACTAATTGCATTTCCAAGAGCAACAAAAAACGAATAAATCTTTCAACAACGATCCTACAACGAAATACAAGCAACAACAGTTCAAGGTTTTAGGGCCGACACAAAAGAAGACTCCTCAGAGCAGAAGACTCCTGAGAGCGCCCAAGCCCTGCTGTGGGTACGAGCGAGCAGCCCGAGACAACAAAGGCCAAGTAAGCCAGCAAAGGCGACACAGAAACAGAGTGGAACGCGCCAGACTGGCCAAACTCTGCGAGCTCTGTGAGTCACCACCAGCCCAGCCCCACTTGCGGGGCGAAGCCCAACTGCTCCCCGCCCACCTGGCTCCCACCTACCACACCAGGCTAGGCGCCCACAACAGAGCTGCCTCCATTTTATCGGGTGGGGGCAGAGACGGCCGGCTTAGTGAAGGCAGGCCAGCCATCTCTGCTTGGCGCGGCTCTGCAGTGAGACGTGCCATTTGCTTACCTCGACGTGGGGCACCCCGGAGCCTGTGGACCGGCCTACAATCCCACTCCCCCCGTGGATCTCAGATGG
>NW_007739549.1:35251-35627 GCF_000696425.1 Galeopterus variegatus | reverse complement strand
AGATGGACTCAGGAGCCCTGGCTCTTAATCATTCACTGCACTGCCTCCCAGATGCCTTTCAAGAACTGGGACCTCACAGGACATTTGTCAAAAATCTGCCTCCCTAGTTTATTTCTGAAAGTGGCCACATTCTGTCACAGTGGTTTGGACACATCCAATTGGTTAGCAAATGTCCTTTCCTTCTCTGCCTGTGAAAACGACCCCTTTGTTTCTAGAATTCAACATTGCTCACTCCCGGAAAGTTGCACTCTTGGGTATTCATCGGTCTGTGTTTAGAGTGAGACCTTTGAGCAAGAACCAGCATGGGCCTGCCTCCCCCCATAACTATTCCACAAACACCTTTCCAGCTTTTCTGATTGGTTACCTATTTCTTTTT
>NW_007739549.1:0-34859 GCF_000696425.1 Galeopterus variegatus | reverse complement strand
CTTCAGAGACCATTCTTGCAGCACCGATTAGGACTAGGGTGGCCGGTATTAGGGATAATATTAATTTAGTCTTCCGAGCTTTCTGGGCAGGCTTGGTGACTTTGCCAGCTCCAGCAGCCTTCTTGTCCACTGCTTTGATGACACCCACAGCAACTGTCTGTTTCATATCATGAACAGCAAAATGACCCAGAGGAGGATAGTCAGAGAAGCTATCAACACATGTTGGCTTGTGAGTTCTGATCAAGATAGCAGAATAGATGGTCCCCAGTGTCACTCTCTCCCACAAATCAACCAATTACAACTATAAAAATGTAACAACAGCCAGGCTGGGGCTGCTGGAGCTCAGGGGAAGAGGAGGAGAGACCTACAGAGTTCATGAAGGGTGAAAAGCCACAATGAGAGAAAGAAAAAACTGCTTGGAGAGTTTCAGGCTGCAGCCACTTTAAGGCTGGAGCTGCTGAGCACATGGAGCAGGAGCCAGCAGAAGCTGCAGCTGTGCCCTTTGGATGGAGTTGCTTGGAGGCAGCAGGGGAGAAGAGGGCCTTTGTGGCCCCCAGGACAGCAAGACCACTAATAGGGTTCCCATGGACCCACGCAGGAGTGAGGAGCCAGAACAGCTGAAAAAGGGGAGCCATTCAGAGGCCAGTGAGTCATTGCAAGGGACAGGCACAGGGCCCATCTGATGCGAAGTGTTTGGAACACAGGTGGTATGGGAGACGAGCCCACTGGGAGAACACTGGGACAGCAAGGACAGACAATCCTCCCCCCCAATCAGCACAGGGCCACTCAGAGGAAACTGGTCAGGAATGCAGAATTGCATGGGGTGCAGTTTGATGAAAAGATTCAGGCCCAGATCAGAGTTTCTACACAACCCATGTGCACTGGGTCTCTGGAGGGCCAGAAGTACCTATAAGGTCAACCATTAAACCCTGAGCTTCAAAAAAAGTCTTCCCTAGGGAAACAGCAGCAAAGCATCAAATTAGCTCAACAACACAGCTGAAGTACTGGTTCTCACAGGAAGTTCCCCCATTTCAGAAGTAAGAAAAGGACAAAAAATTAGTTCTGGCCCAGGCACACCACCAGCACATAGGGGCCCACCAGAGGACCTGAAGCATGGAGCCAGGGACTGTACCCCCCCCCCCTGCCGCCAACCAGGTACACCACCAGAGCCAAGGAGTATGCCAAAAACATCAACTCCACGCGGAAGGCTCACCATAGCCACCATAGTAACCACAACTGCTGTAAAAGTGGCTAGACATGTCAACCACCACGCAGATGGTCCACCAGCCACTGGAGTGCATCAACACAAGGAGAGTCATGAGCAGAGACCAAAGAAAAGAAGAGGATGTCTGGTGGCATAAAGAACAAGTACAATTTGTAACAATATACATGCTAGAAATGTTGATTTGATCAACATATGTCAACATTGAATCCCCAAAATATGTATAATCAATTATGATTCAATAAAAAAATAAATGAATAGATAAATAAATAAACAAACACACATTGGCTTGCCAGGAACCATATCAACAATGGCAGCATCACCACATTTCAAGAATTTAGGGCCGTCTTCCAGCTTCTTACCAGAACCGTGGTCAATCTTTTCCTTCAGCTCAGCAAACTTGCAAGCAATGTGGGCTGTGTGACAATCCAGTATGGGGACATAGCCAGCACTGATTTGGCCTGGATTGTCCAGGATAATCACCTGAAGAGTGAAGCCAGCTGCTTCCATTGGTGGGTCATTTTTGCTGTCACCAGCAACACTGCTACAATGAACATCTTTGACAGACAAGTTCCTAACATTGAAACCCACATTGTTTCCAGAATGGGCTTCACTCAAAGCTTCATGATGTATTTCAACAGATGTCACTTCAGTTGTAACACTGACTGGAGAGAAAGTGACTGCCATGCCAGGTTTGAAAACACCAGTCTCCACTTGGCCCACAGGGATAGTACTGATACCACCAACTTTGTAGACATCCTGGAGGGGCAGATGCAAGGGCTTGTCAGTTGGACAAGGTGGTGGTAAGACACAATCCAGAGCTTCAAGCATTGTGCTTCCACTGGCACTGCCATCTTTACGGACTTCCCATTCTTTGAACCAAGGCATATCAGCACTTGGCTCCAGCATGTTGTCACCATTCCAACCAGAAACTGGCACAAATGCTACTGTGTTTGGGGTTGTAGCCAATTTTCTTAATGTAGGTACTGACGTCCTTAATGATTTCCTCGTATCTCTTCTGGCTGTACGGTGGCTCAGCAAAATCCTTTTTGTTAACACCAACATTCAGTTGTTTCACATCCAGTATGTAAACCAGAGAGCATGCTCACGGGTCTGCCCATTCTTGAAGATACCAGCTTCAAACTCACCAACACCAGCAGCAACAATCAGGACAGCACAGTCATCCTGAGATGTGCCTGTAATCATGTCTTTGATGAAGTCTCTGTGTCCTGGGGCATCAGTGATAGCCACATAATACTTGCTGGTCTCAAATTTCCACAGGGAGATATCAATGGTCATACCACACTCAGCTTTCAGTTTATCCAAGATGCAGGTGTACTTGAAGGAGCCCTTTCCCATCTCAGCAGCCTCCTTCTCAAACATTTTGATGGTTCTTTTGTTGATCCCACCATATTTATAGATCAGATGGCAAGTAGTGGTGGACTTGCCTGAATCTACATATCCAATGACAGTGATGTTAATATGAATCTATTCCTTTCCCATTTTGGCTTTGATTTAGTGGTGGTTTTCATGACACCTGTGTTTCTGGTGGCAAACCCATTGTGAAAAAGCCAGGCTGAGGGCCAGCCCGTGGCTCACTCGGTAGAGTGCGGTGCTGATAACACCAAGGCCACGGGTTCGGATCCTATATAGGGATGGCTGGTTTGCTCACTGGCTGAGCGTGGTGCTGACAACACCAAGCCAAGGGTTGAGATCCCCTTACCGGTCATCTTTAAAAAAAAAAAAAAAAAAGCCAGGCTGGTAATTTAGTGGGGTGGGAAGGACTTGTGGCCAACTGGAGAGCCTAGGCTCTGTCCCAAGGGTGCATTTGGATCAGCTCCAGCCAATTGTTTTCCAGTGTCATCTAGTGAGTCCAGTATTGCTAAATGTCATTGTTTTTCAAGAGAAGCTGGACATCCATTTTTTTGTATGCAATCTTCCAATTTATAAAAGATTGAGAAACTATATTAAAGATATTTAAAACCTTAGGAGGATGATTATAGTATACTTGCAATTAGTATGTGGCCCTGGGGCCACCTGTTCACTATCTCTAATTGAGATATCTCCTAGCTCAAGGCAGGGTTGTTCTCTCCAGATCTTTTTTAAGTACGTGAGTCCTTCAAGCAACAGAGGGTTATTGAGATCTGTGTCCCACACTATCCTGGGCTCAGGTGGGGGTGGGAATAGAAGAGTATAAAAGATCTTGCCCTCAGTTTAAATTTAGAAGAGGATGTGAGTTTAACACACATTCCTTCTTTCTACAAAGGAAGCCCTTCTATGAGCAAGTCCTTATACTTGTGGATGTACCTACTTTGTCCTCTAAGATTGTAAACTCTCCACCCCTACAGGGGCTTCTAAGACAAATTAAAAATAATAATGGAATTTAGAGATGCACAAATTGCAACAGAGCAATATGATAAAATGCCGAAATGGCAAAGTCTATGGATTCAAGGATAACTTCCTGAAAGGGGAGTCAGAGGAAAGGTGTGGAGAAAGAGAAACCCAGGTGTGTTTAGGAGCACCAGGGAGGCTTGTCTGTCAGGTGCACGGAGGACAGGGAGGTGGCTATTGCAAGAGAGAACATGGGTAATGATGAGCCCTCCCCAGAGTAGTGGTGGTGAGAGGCTGAGACACTGTATTGGTGGAATGAATAGTGCCTGGAAATGAGGTGGATGAGGGGACCAGGGCAACACAACAGGCAGAAAATACTCATAGAGTTGAAGCCTGAGCACTCGGAAAATATGGTGCATTCATAGAGAGATCGGAACCAGGAATACACATGCACACACACACAGACACATGCACACACACACACACACACACAATTTTTTGGCAAGGAGATAGACAATGAATTTCCCACATACTGAGATTTAGGTAACAGAGGGACAGCCAGGTGAAGAGGTCCTGAATATAAAAAATAAATAAATAAACATATTTGTTTAGAGCTTGTGAGAGAGGTTGAAACTGGAGATATATATTTTGGAGTCTTCTTTATCAAGATTATGAAGTTTGAGGATAGGTAAAATTTTCAAGGAGATGGTGGCAAAGAAGAGAACACAGCTAAAGAGAAAACTTGGGAGAATACCTGCACTTAGGATATCAAATAAAGGAGATTATTCTGCAAAGAGAGGATCAGAAAAAGTATATAGAAACAGTCCCAAATGCAGCTGAAGGCCAAGGACAGTGTGGACCCAAGAGAATCTGATAACTGATCAGTCATCAACAAATCTCCAATGAGCAGCTTCAGGTAAATGGAGTGGTGAGCAGAAGTCAGGATGTAAAAATAGTTAAAAGTGGGCGATAGGGAGTAAATGGGTGATAAAGAATTAGGGGCAGGCTGAGAGGAAAACTTTATAATTTGGGCAGGAAAGAGGGCTCAGCTGTAACAGCAGTGATGAACACGGAGAGAATATAAAGGCAGTGGGTGATATTCTAAGATGCCACTTGAGGACTGGGCTTCCATGTGTCCTTGTATCAGGCCTTTCCCCAGGCAGGCAGCTCAGTCTCATAGTATGCACAGCCTTGGGGAAGGAGTCCTGCAGAGTTCAAAAGGTTTCTCAGGATAGCATCAGTAGCTCTGGAGGAATTCCAGGATCCCTGGTCTTGTGACTAGATAAGAGCCCCTGGTTGAAGAAAGAGGAAAGTTGAAGGGGAAACAGGGTGTATTAACATAGTATTTCCTGAGCAAGGGGCCCTGCTCCCCATAGCTCTGTGATGGTTAATTTTATGTGTTGTGTTAACTTGGCTAGGAATCCAATTGTTTGTTCAAACACTAATCTAGATGTTGCTGTAAAGGTATTTCTTAAATGTGATGGATATTTACAATCAGTAGACTTTCAGTAAAGCCAATTAAACTCCATCATGTGAGTGGGCCCCATCTAATCAGTTGAAGGCCTTAAAAGCAAAGACAAGTTTCTCAAAGTAGAAGGAATTCTGTCTCAAGACTGCAACATAGAAACACTGCATGCATTGCTAGCCTTTAGACTCAAAATCAATTCTTACCTAAAATGCCAGCCTGCCAGCCTGCCCTGCAAAGTTTGCACTTAACAGTACCCTCAATTGCATAAACCAATTTCTTCTTCTTTTTTTTTAAAATCTCAAAACACAGAAATTTGTCTCACAGTTTTGGAGACCAGAAATCCAAAATCAAGGTATAGGTAGCAACATGCTCTTTTGATGGCTCTAGAGGGGAGGATCAGTTCCAAGCCTTTCCTTTAGTTTCTGGTGTCACTAAGTCAATTCCTTAAATGAAATAAATCACTCCTCCCTCTCCGTGTGTGTGTGTGTGTGTGTGTGTGTGCATATATGTATGTGTACATACGTATGTATGTGTAGGATATGCATCTATAACTTTATCTATCCTATTGGTTTCATTTCTCTGGAAAACCCTAACTAGTACAAGCTCCTTAGAACTCCCAGAGGGGTTCAGGTGACCTGAGAGCAGAGGAGACTTTTTTAGGTGTAAGATCCCAGAGAAGAAATGGTAACTGGAGTGAATGAAGTAGGGGTGGCAGAGAGAATTGTGAACTAGCTCCTTCTGAAAGGGGGGACTTCTACTCAATCCCTGCAAGAGTTGCCATGTGGGATGTCACAATGTGATTAATTAAGAGAGACCAAAGTCCAAACTACTATGGGAAATCCCGAGAGGAAGGGTTTTGCAGAAGGTATAGATTTTGAGCATCCTCATGGAAGTGCAATCTACAATGAAATGTGGGGAATACTGGGTTCGAAGCCATATAAAATAGGCACAAGAGCCCTTTCCACTCAGGGACATTCCTACATAAAGAGGAAAATATATCTCATGAGCCTCTCTGAAGAAAATTAGTGGTACTGACTTTGGTTCAGCAAGAGACATTTGTTTTTATTTTATCATCACAATGTTTCCTTGTTTTAGCACTTAGGGAAAAAGGGAGGAATAAAGAGGGCTCACCTTTTCACTGACTTTATATCATGCGTTTGAATCTGTCAGATGTATTTTTAGAAGCCTGTAAATGAATGGAGCTTCATGAAGGCAAGATAACTGCCTTAATCTTTAATCCAGGTTATTTCTGTCTTAACTACTTTCAGGGCAACAGAGCTCACAAAGCAGAGACAAGGGGGAACAAACAACAAAAGTGAAAAGCAAGTCCTTGTACGTAGGAGGAAGGCTTTCACAGAGCATTTGATTATGTGGCAGGAGGTGAGGATGTGAATCACAAAATTGCGTAGCATTTTTTTTCCCTAGGAAAAAATGTTCAATGAAACAGACTAACATATCATTGAAAGTGATATAAATGCTGGTTAGTATTATCGAACCACAGAAAGCTCAACTGATTATGAATATATTTTTCTTTTAAAAAGCTGCTAATTGCTGAGGAAATATTTCCCCCTGCTTTTCAATGTATTCTGATGTTAGAGTGAATTTGATGATTCATGTAATTGAACAAAAACATGTGTTATTACATAAGAGGAGGAAAACAATTAAGCTATCACTTGGGTGCCTTTCATTTCCTGGTTCATTGTGCAAAATGTAGTGTACCTTGAAGTTTTCCATTCTCTTAATAGTGAAAAATATCCTTTGGCTGAAATGGTTTTAGGTAAATCATTTGTACTAAGAATTCAGCACCAAAAATAATAATGCCCTAATTCTGGAAGCTTTCCCTGGGCTATGCTGAGAGCCAGATGGCACTAGGAGCATCAATAAAAGAAAATGATTTCTAATGCAGCAAGTGAAATGCTTATGGCAGACGCTGCTAGCTGCAGAGCCACACTGGCTGCAGATGGAGGTCTCTGGGAGGTGTGCTTTGCCAGGGTTATTTTTTGATCCTGTTTAGCTTGCTCTTCTGGAAGACTGTAGAATAAAATAGAATAGTGGTTCCCACCTTGGCTGCACATTGGACTCACCTGGGGAAATATAAAACATATATTGATGCTTGGGTCCCATCACCAGAAATTCTTAATTTGTTTGGGTTGTGGCCTAGAAATCAGGGTTATTTTTAAAGCTCTGAAGTTATTTCTAACGTGCAATCAAGGTTAGGGGTCGCTACTCTGTTGGAAAGCTCAGTAAGTCATGGAGTACAGATTGCCAGAGCTGAAATAACTAATTCCTTGCTTTACAGATGAGGCAAGTGATACTCAGAGAGACAAAGCAATTTGCTCAAAATCAAGCATCTTATTAATAGCAGACTGGTCACTAGGACCCATTCCAGTTTTTTTCTATAATGCTCTACAACCCAGGCTTTGGCGATTGGCTAAGGAGAAATTAGGGACTTGAAGGTGCATGTGGGAGTTATTAAGATATTCTGTAAGTAGCTACCCCCTACTTACATGCAGGACCAGCCACAAGTCCATCACTCAAAAATGTTCTTCTGGGTGGTTGGGTGGCTAGATCTAGATGGAGTCAGACCTCCAGCCCATCTGCCTTATGGGCTTTTTGTTTGAAGTTAGAACACTTTCCAAGATAGGCAGGCATCTACAAAGATTCATTAATAGCGCCTGTGTGTGTAAGCATCGCCCTTTGGTGATGTTCATCGTCTTCATTCCACCGACTGCCATTGCATGGCCTTTGTTCAAATGAAACCCCCCTGGCTTTTTAGTGTGCTACACCAGTCAATCAACAGATTAACACGTGGAGATGAGCACCTTCTAGATTTGAGGATCTGTGCTAGCCGCTCTGAGGATGAAGATGTATGACAACATGGTTGCTGCTTTCAATCAAAGTATGATATAAAGGAGGAATAAAGCACCATAGTTGATGGAGTTTGGATGTGCTGTCCCCTCCAAAACTCATGTGGAAATTTGATCTCCACTGTGTCAGTGTTGGAAACTGATTGAGTCATGGGGGCGGATCCTTCATGAATGGATTAAGGCTCTCCCTGGGGGAGGGCGGATTAATGAGTGAGTTCTTGCTCTATTAGTTCTTGCCAGAGCTTGTTGCTAAAAAAGACCCTGGCACCTCCTCTCTCTCTCTTGCTTCCTCTCGCCATGTGATCTGCTTGTACCAGCTGGTTCCCTGCCACTTTCCACCATGAGTAGAAGCAGCCTGAGGCCCGTGCCAGATGCAGCTGTCCCAGAATCATAAGCCAAATAAACCTCTCTTCTTTCTAAATTACTCAGTCTCAGGTAATTCTGTTACAGCAACACAAAACAGACTAGAACAATAGTGGACATCTTTCCTTGCTTTCCCAGCATCTCCTGGGAAACCACCCCTCTTTCATTCCCAGGTCATATGTGTGTGGGCAGCCCTACCTTCAGATCGAAGGCTGGATATGAACCGCAGGCTAACAGCCTGAGACAAGGGGATGGACAAGTGATATAAGCTGAACCCAACAGGGACAGCGTTGAGACTTATTGAAGGTGTGAAGAAGAGGCTCCAGGCTGTGGGATGATTCCAAAACTCCAGCACTCAGAGGGTGGGAGCCAGAGGAGCACTGCTCTGCTGGCACTGTTGGAGCCCCTGGATCCAGCCACGCCTGAAGTTCCCCGGACTTCCATGAAGACCCTGGACTTCCCAGGTACATGATCCATAACCTTCCATGCACCTCTTTTCCTTGAGCTAGTGCAAGTTGGATTTCTCTCCCTGCCAACTGAAAGAGCCCTCGGACTGGGTGCTTTATCTTAGTCCACTGGAGTCACTTAGACAGGCTGCCACCATTCATCTTCGGGATGCCAAACCCAGCTGAGGCTTTTGGTAAACAAGCCGAATGTGAGTGCTGACAAATTGGCTGTGCTGCCAGATCTTTCTGGTGGCTATTTGAAGGCCAGTTTGTTTTCAGTAGCTAGTAGAGAAACTGCTGGGGACACTGGTTGGGTGGTATGGAGATGAATTTGATTTTCACCAGTAACACCCTCATCTGGTTACAACAACCATTCCTGACAAGACTTCCCATTTTCCTGTAAAGTCAATTCACCACCTATCTGAATACTACCCAGAGGGCCAAATTTGGGGCGTCTTTTAATTCTTTGCTTCTAGTCTTTGGCTCTTAGCATATATATGGGGTATAGTTGAATATGTGACTTGGGAGCTTTTAAGACCCAGCTATCCAACTGCTGCGAATATGCCCAGAGGAATGGAAATCATCAAGTCGAAGGTATACCTGTTCCCCAATGTTCATCGCAGCACTCTTTACAATAGCCAAGAGTTGGAACCAGCCCAAATGTCCATCATCGGATGAGTGGATATGGAAAATGTGGTATATCTACACAATGGAATACTACTCAGCTATAAAAAAGAATGAAATACTGCCATTTGCAACGACATGGATGGACCTAGAGAGAATTTTATTAAGTAAAACGAGTCAGGCACAGAAAGAGAAATATCACATGTTCTCACTTATTTGTGGGAGCTAAAAATAAATAAATTAATACACAAATAACCTGGGGGTGGGGGGAGAAGATACAACAGTTACAATTCCTT
Organism: Galeopterus variegatus; assembly: GCF_000696425.1. NCBI lineage: Eukaryota > Metazoa > Chordata > Mammalia > Dermoptera > Cynocephalidae > Galeopterus > Galeopterus variegatus. The sequence goes on along the minus strand of NW_007739549.1, from coordinate 25,242 downwards.
GAAGCTGATATGACAAGTGAACAGATATGAGGTTGTTGGGAGGGAGGGGGGAAAGAGAGGTGGGAGGGATGTTCTGGTAATGGGCCACAATAATCAACCACATTGTATATTGACAAAGTAAAATAAAATTTAAAAAAAAAAGAAAAGAAAAAGTTCCTAATTCTATATTGCAAATTGGTCCATAATTCCAGAGATGTCACTGCTGGGGTTACTGAAGAGGCAAACTCAGCTCATGCTTAGGGTACCAGAAAAGACAAGAAATATTTCTGAAATATATTTGATATTTCTAAAACAGCATCAAAATATTCATCATAGGAAATATTAGAACTTTGTTGTCTTTTTAATACTCATTTTGTGATTTAGAATTGTGTTGATTTCCAATTATGTGTCAGTGGGGAATAGGAAATGCACCTTAATTTAGCCTCTAAAGATTTCAATCTGTTTCTAAGTACCAAGTAGCATAAAAGCAAGAACTGAAGAAAAAGGTATACTAGTTTGGGGAATGAGGGCGTAAAGGAAGAGAAAACAGGGAAGGGCCACAGGCTTTTTAACCATTGGTATATAAAACCCTTCATAGTAGAAAATGTTCCAGAACTGTGCTAAAGGTTTGTGTTATTTTATGCAGAAGAGGAGTCTCAATTCTTTTGTAAACAGTTTGAGGTTTCAAAGGCTCTTTGGCTGTCTAATTTATTTAAAACATGTATTGCTTCATGAATTGGCCCGAAGCACTCCTCAGTAAGTTATTTATGTGGTATTTGACTGCTGCTGCAGGTTTATATCAAGCCATAGCTGTATAAACAAAAACTATTAACCTATTGGTTGGATTTAGCAGACACTCCGGTCTGTTTAAATCCACTGACATTTCAAATTACCATGTCTCCAGACTCTTCACAGAAAAACCACTGATGGCAACAGGACTATTTCTAAATAGCCCTAAAGACAAACAATATGTGTGTTCTAAAGAATGATCCCTAAAAAAATGGGGACTGGCATTCTATTTTCACTCAAAATCGTGGAGAGAACTTTTAAAGGGGCTAGAAGGGGGTCAGTATGGTTCAGAAAGGAAGGAGGTTTCAGTCTTTAAGTTAGTAAGGTAAGCTCTCATATTGTTCACACAGAGCACATGATTAATAGTCGTAAATAATCTATTGGCCAACTGTGAAATATTGTTTTTCCCCTTCTGTATTCTTTCACAGATAAGCTTTTACATGTCTTTGAGTCTGCCCACGCCCCCCAAGCCACCAAAAGCAGACCCTGTGACAAGGCTGAGTTTAGGTGGTTATTCAGGAGTGGACCCCAGCAAGTTTCACTGACAGAGTAGGGACAGTGAGACAGGGAAAGGAGACAAGCCAGGGATAAGTGGATTACCACCCAAGTGGGCATCTGGGACTCGACCCTACCTGGAACCTTCCAGTAACTGAGTAGAAACACTCCAGGACCTTCCCAGGGAGGGTCAAGGAAATGGGGTATTTATCTACCCAGTATTCCCTCATTGGTTGCGAATTGCCCCTGAGGTTTTGAATCTTGGAGAAAACCCCCAGGCAGAGAAAGAGAAAGGCTCAGCACTTTAGATAAGAAGCTGTCAGCTGGCAAAGAAAGAGTCTACCATCCCTGCAAGTGAATAGATCAAGGGAAATACGGGGGGGCGGGGGGGGGGAGCTGGTGGACTCAACAGGGTGGACTACACTGGCCATTTTTATATAGGTGAAAAACTTAGGTTTGTCATGAGAAATTGTGTTTTCTCCAGCAGGAATAGCATCTATTTGACGATTTCCTAATAAAAGACTTCAGTGAAATGATTGGGGACATGTTTCCAGCTGAATACTCCTGTAACATTAACATGACATATGAACAATATTGTAACAGAAGCATGAGAAAATGCTAAGTGAAATGCTCATGTTAAGTGAAAAATTCAGGTAATAAAATTGCACAATCTCAGTTATGTGAGGAAAATATTTTTACATATTAAAAAAAACAGACTGGAAAGAAATATACCAACCCATTAATGATGTTTACCTTTGGTGGTGAGATAATGGATAACTTTACAACTTTTATCCTTTTCTTCATTTCCCAAATGTTCCAAAAATTTTAATTTTTAAGTATATACACATTTTTAGTTTTCTCTGTGTGATCAGATTGCCTGGGAAGCTCACTGGGTAGACCTGTGGACTTCCGTGTGTACATGTCAGAGCAGAGCAGCTTCTCCATAAACAATGACACTCTTGGGCTTGTTGATTTGAACACAGGAGGCCAGCTGTTTCTCAGCTTTGTTTTTGCTGCCCATTTCCCCAGGGCAAGCTGGCAATCTGGGTGCTCATTCCAAGGTTAGTTCATGAACCTGCTCCTGCATGAACTTGCAAGGCCAATAGGGCAGTTCACAGTACGGCATCTGCCCACAAGACTCCTGCTAGTGCTGCAGGGAGGGAGTGGCTGTTGCCTGCTTGGTTCACAGATCACCAGGGAGGCAGTACCTGGGAGGGGCTAGTCCACATGTCCTTTGTGGGTCACACTGAGAAGCACATAGTGGTTCACTGTTATATCAGTTTACTGTCCTCAGTTGGCAGCCATTCAGGCTAGTGGTGGCCACAGGACAGTGCACTCAGCCTCATCAGAGAATGAGCACAGTGCTAGGAGTGGCAGAGAAATACAAATAAGAGCATCTTTAAAATGATAATTTTTCAGAGGGAAGGTGTATTAGTCCATTTCTGTTGCTTACAACACAGTACTCAAAACTGGGTGACTTAAAGAAAATGAAATTTATTGCTTACAGTTTCTGAGGCTGGAAAGTCCAACAAAGTCCAGGGAACACATCTGGTGAGAGTCTTGTTTGCGGCAACAATGACCCAGGGGTCTCACATAGCAAAAAGTGGTGAAGGAGACTGAGAAGTAGCTCCTCATTCACTCTCCTTTTAAAGCCCTCAGAACCATGCCCCTGACCACCATTTTTAATCCATTCACTAGGTCATGGTCCTACAATCTAATCACCTCTTCAAGGCCCCATCTTTCAATTACCATGACAGGATTTCCCACCCTCTTAACAGTCACAATGGGAATCAAGCTACTAATACTTAAAACTTGGGGGACACAATCCATATCAGAAGGTAATGTAACCCATTGAAAAAGACCATACAGAGAGGATGTGATTAAAGACCAACATATAACATACAGATAAAATGTGAGGTAGGAGTTTGGGCAGGGGTGGCCTGGGGAGGGGTGCTTTAGGAAAGAGTCCCTGTGGACTGGAATGGGTGAAAAATGTTTTCTAGAGAAGGCAGTGCTTTGAATAATGTAAAATGATGAAAACTTCACCTAACTCAGTTGCACTTAGTGTCTTGGGTCATGTACAGCCTGAGTCTAGAATTCTGATCATGGTTCTGCCTCAGATTCCCTGTGTGTCATCATTTGGAGTATGTTTCCTGGCCCATAAAATGCCAGTGCTAACAGCCACCTGCCCTACAGGCGTGTTATGATGAGTAACTGATGGTAAACTTCCTGGGTAAACTTGGTGGTGCTGTTACTAAAGGCATAAAAAGGTCAGATGATTAAATATAGAAACAGGCAGGGGTGCATTGCTGAGATATAAAAACAATGATAGTGATAGAAAACTCAAAGTGTGCTTGAAATGGTGTCCAGCATCCGCAAGTTAATTCAGGAGGAATTTCTCTCCTGGGTGTGCTAGTTACAAGCTGAGTATAGAGAGGTGGAATCCATTGAGAACCATTTATTCAGTTCCTCGGTGTGCTCAGCCCCAGGCTGGGTAATATTAGGGGAACTTAAAACATCATTAGCAAGAGTGTTGTTCAGGCGAGTATATGGCAAATAAACCTGAACTGGAAGCTATAAATCCTCAGGAGTGCAGACACTCAGCTAGATTTGTTTCTCAGAGTTTACATAGCCTTCAGGAAGAACAAAGATAGACTAATTTTCCTCCAAAGACCTGATTCATCACTGAATTTAACTCTTTGAACACAAGTTGCCCAAATGCACTTGTTTGTTCTGTTCATGTGAAATGGATCAAATCAAATCAGGAAGTAGTGCACCCAAAACAAAAACAACGGAGTACTGCCCTCTATTTACACACAGTGCACTTTTCTTAATGCTGGCCTCTACTGACAGTATGGTGGGACCGCCCCTGCATACCTCACTGGGTAAGTACCCACAGTGCCAGCCCTCCTGCCTTTTGCGATGAAGCAATCCTGTTCTAAAACAAGAAGTCAGGGTTTACTTGGTCATTTCGGGACATCAGGAAGGGCTGTGTGGCTATTTTTGCACATATCATTCTACACCAGGCTGAAAATGCACCTGATAAGAGACCTTGTAATAAATCTGGAGTAGAAAAAGAATAAGCAGACAATACAAGTGAGACCACAGAAACACAGTAATGACATTTCCTTGAGATGATATTTGCAGCACTTTTGCAAATATTGACTCACTAAGTATGTGGCTGAAAAACAAACCTGGTTTATATTGGGGCTAACCAGGAAAAGCAAGAGGAGTACTCTCTTAGGGAGTTTTTCACTGGACCTGGGATCAACCCTAGAAGTGAGCACTGCTTTATGCGTAACCTGTAGCCTTCTGCTGTGGAATCTTCTGCGCCCCATCTGCGTTCATCAGAGGCTTTCTCTTCTGGCTTATAACAGCCCTTTCTGCCAGTGGCTGGAACAGGAAAGAGGATAGGGTTGAGAGACCAAGGTGAAAGCCTTAGAGGAAGCTGTTTAGTACAGAGGAGGTCTCAGTTCCAGCAGCAATTGCTGGACAGGGCAGCCATCCTCAGGGGAGAGAGAGACAGAACCACCCAGCAGGGTGGGGCTCTCAAATGGAAATTGGATTGATTTTTACAAAACAGATGTGGCCCTTTTTGCACAGCCAATTATGCAGCTCTGAGCATGTTTATCCATGGCCCACATCAGAGTGGCCTACACCTATAACTCTGCTACAGCATCTCCACCTGGCACACTCAGGGGCCAAGCCAGATTTTGTCAGCTGAAACTTATTTAATCTGGGGACCTTCTTTTAAGAAAAACAGAAAACAAGTTTATAAACATAAAATTAGCTATAATAATAGCCTTGGAAGTAGCCGGTGCAATTGAGGGAAACTGAAAGTTAAGTTTTATCAGTTATATGATAAATTGTCCTCTGCTGGCATTCTTACATTTTTGTCCTGGGTAAGCTGGGAGAAAAGGGGCCCTAAAAGTCTCTTTCCCCACCATGCATGAACATTCTTCCTTCTCTTGAGGGTGTTTCAGGCTGTCTTCTCCAGCTTTCCACACCATCCAAACCAAGAGAGGCTCTGAAAATTAGTCATTCACAAAAATTTGATTATTTGAAGGCTTACTCCTTCCAGAAAGTCCCTAAACTGGGTTACTCAACCAGGTATTTACCTTTAATTAAAAAAAAAATCTTTTATCACAGAATGAAAGGCTTCACTACTTTGGTAATCTCTCTCCTTACCAGATTTCACCCTTCTCCTACATGAAGCCATTTTTATTTTATTTTATTTTTTTATATTTTAACTTAAGTAATATAACTCTTGTAGGGAAAATGAAAGATAAATGGTCAGGGTCCCTCAGGGGGGTTGGAATCTTGCTGAGCATTTGATGTAAATATGTACGTGCACCCAGGTGTTCCTTGGTTATTATCTAATGTAATTGTGCATGTGTACCCAGGTATCCTGGGTTATTGGACTTAAGCATAAAAGACAAATGACTCTGATCCACGGTGCCCCCCACCCTAGGGGATGCCCCTGGGGGTCCTCATGGAGGCTGCCACCACCACCGACACCCATCCCCCACCCCCGCCATCTGCTATAAGCTGCTACCGCTGAGGAAGCTGAGGACTGAACTCGTGTTGTCTGCCAATGGCTCTCAGGGTCTTTTCCCAATTACCTCACGCGGACCTGTGTATGAGAGGTCTGGTGACCCAGCGTGGTACGTGAGGGGTCTGTGACCCAGTCTGTATAATGGATTTGAAGGATCTGTGGGCCCTAGCCCTGACAATACAAATGGAAAACTTAGTGTAACTAAAAATAATGAAACATTTTGGCTTTAGTTATGAATTGCCTAGCCATACAATTGGTATAGTCTATAACAATACAATTGGCATAGTCATGTAGCAAGACAACTCTTATTTTTTTATTGGTTATAAATATTCATGGAGTACAAAGCTGACCGTTACCACTGTGCCCAAGATGTGATGGCCAGATCAATATTGGCAGCATGCTCACTACCACAAATTGTGATTATACCCCATGTCCCACATCCAATTAATCCACCTCCCTCTCCCTCCACTTTTCTCTCAGCCCACTTTGCAACCTTAGGTGTGTTCTACTCCCTCTGCAAGTCCAACACACCATTGTGGTCTTTCCTTCCTTCTTTCTCTCTTAGCTCCCACTTATGAGTGAGTACATGTGGTATTTTTCCCTCTGTGCTTTCCTTATTTCACTCAACATGTTTCTCCAAGCTCATCCATGTTGTTGTGAATGGAGAGTTTCATTCTTTTATATGGCAGAGTAGTATTCCATGGTGTATATATACCACAGTTTCTTTATCCAGTTGTCCATCGATGGCCATCTTGGTTCCATGTCTTGGCTATTGTAAACAGAGCCGCAATGAACATAGAAGTGCAGGCATCCCTTCAATATGCTGATTTCCGTTCCTTTGGGTGTATACCCAGAAGTGGGATTGCTGGATTGTATGGTAGATCTATCTGTAGTTGTTTGAGAAACCTCCACACTGTTTTCCATAGTGGTTGTATTAATTTTCAGTCCCACCGACAGTGTAGGCACGTCCCCTTCTCTCCACATCCTTGCCAGTATTTGTTATTCTGTGCTGTTTTGATTATAGCCAGTCTAACTGGGGTGAGGTGGTGTCTCAAGGAAACAATCTTAAAACTATGAGCAAGCATTTTTAAAAGAAATTGTTGGCATCAGCAAGCAGTCTAGAAGACTGGGAGGAGGGAGGAAGGGGACTTCCCATCAGACCTCATTGGAATTATTTATCTGGTCTTGAAGGGAGACTGATCCACCCTCTTGAGAATGACCAGCCAGGATGAGATGCACAGCTCCGACTCTCTCTTCATATGAGGCACAATGGGTTTTCCAAGGTCTGTGGACTTTACCACAGCTGGAAGAAGACTCAGGTCCACATAAGTAATCACCTCTTTGAATCACCACAGTGAAAAATGAAGAAAGATAATGGAGTCCTTTTTTTGTGGCCTGTGCTTGAGAAGACACTAAGAGTCCAGTTTCACCAGGACAGAGGATCATTTCACTGTGCCATAGGTTAAATAGAAAATTCCAAAAGAAGAGTTCCAAAGCATTCTGAGCAGTGTTTCTACTACTCATTCAGATATTTGGTTTTATTTGAAAAAGGAAATCTCATTGTTTTAGAGTTAGGCCTCACATATATTTCAAGAAAGATGCCACAGAATGTTTAAAAGTGTAGTGATTTAGGGCCGGCCCGGTGGCGCACTGCTACGGTGCGCCACTTGGGAAGCGTGGCGGCGCTCCCGCCGAGGGTTCGGATCCCACATACAGACCGGCCGCTCACTGGCTGAGCGAGTTGTGGGAGCAACACCGAGGGTTGCGATCCCGTTGCCGGTCCCGGTCTGGTACGGGCGTGACACTGAGGGTTGCGATCCGTTGCCGGTCACGGAAGAAGACAAAAAGGAAAAAAAAAAAAATCTTAAAAGTGTAGTGATTTATGTGTAAAATATTGTTTTCCTTAGTTGGCATTTTCTAATCTTTGCTTTGGGCATAATGAATAAAGAAACAGCAGGATCTTACAATAGAGAAAGAAGAGCCTACATTTGTTTTCCACACTTAGATCTATGATCTTGCCTTTTTCTTTTCTTTCTTTCTTTCTTTTTTTTTTTTTTTCTTCTTAAAAGACCAACTGAAAATCCCAGGTCTTTAGAGGAGGATTAGAAGTCCAAGAAACAGTCTCAGCCTAAGGTGAAAGAGCTTTGCACAGGGAGTCAGGAGACTTGGCCACAAGCCAATCAACTTCGTTCCTGTCCCTCAATCACTCTCCTCGATTTGCTCATTAACGCAATGAGAAGCTAGGCTGGGTCATTCCTTAGGTCCTTCTCAGTTCCAGTGCTTGTTTAATAATTTTCCTGCGAGAATTGCAGAAGCTTTTATGTAACCCACCTAGCTAAGAGTCCGTTTTAGGGGTAAGCATAGGGGCCTTAGCTCTCTTCTCGTCACCATAGAACTGACCAAGCTGAGAAAGTTATTTCAGCCCAAAGTAGTGTAGGAACAGTGTGTTCAGACACAGAGCAGGAGAGCTAATAGAATTCATTATCCTGATGATACAGGCATTGGAATGAGGCTGCTGCCCAGCTTGGAGCTTGACAGAGAAAATTGGCTTTTGGTCAACATCCTGGCATAATGGAGAGGTGTGCTGGAGGAGACTCAAACCCCAGGGCGGGCCTGCCCCGCCACACACATTGTCTGGCCTTTGTCCAGACCCTCAACTCTGGGGGACACTATTTCTATATATATGTGAAGTGAGGGTGTAGGGAAAATATAGAAAAATGGTCAGGGCCCCTCAGATGTTCAGAATCTTCCTGAGCGTTTGACATAAATATGCACGTGTGCCCAGGTGTTCCTTGGTTATTGTCTAATGTAGACATACGTGGGCACCCAGGTGTCCTGCGTTATCAGACTTAAGTATAAAGGACAAGTGGCTCTGATCCACAGTGCTCCCCACCCCTGGGATGCCCCTAAGGGGGGCCACAGGGAGGCCGCTACTATTGTTGCCAGCTGTTGCTGTCAGAGTCCCTGGGACCCTCAGGATCTGCTGCAAGCTGCAAACTGCTGGCTGCTTCTGCTGCTGCTGCTGAGCTCGTGTTGTCTGCCAACGGCTCCCAGGATCTTTCCCAATTACCAGCGTGTGAGGAGCCCGGTGACCCAGCCAGGCATGTAAGGGGGCCTGGTGACCCAGCCAGGAATGTGAGGGGCCTGGTGACCCAGCCAGGCGTGTGAACCTCAGGATCTGCTGCAAGCTGCAAACTGCTGGCTGCTTCTGCTGCTGCTGCTGAGCTCGTGCTGTCTGCCAACGGCTCCCAGGATCTTTCCCAATTACCAGTGTGTGAGGAGCCCGGTGACCCAGCCAGGCATGTAAGGGGGCCTGGTGACCCAGCCAGGAATGTGAGGGGCCTGGTGACCCAGCCAGGCGTGTGAAGGGCCTGATGACCCAGCCTGACATGTGAGGGGTCTGTGGCCCTGTCTGTACAACAGGTTTGAAGGATCTGTGAGCCCTAGCCCTAACAATACACTTGACTGTGTCGGCAGGAGTCCGACAGCTGCCCTAGCCAGACAATTAGCGTACCTATTGCCTCAGCCTATACAGAGGGTGATAAGGTCAGCCCTGCCTTGCTCAGAGGCTTTTGATAAAGTCCAAACATATATGGATATAAAAGTGTTTGAAAACTATAAAATGACACAAACAGAAGGATAGCAATCAGCACTGAAAGTTGCTTCTGCCCCAGCACAGGGGCTGGGGAATTGCGGCACAGGCATGGAGGAGGGAGTCTGGGCAGCGGGAGGAGGGGAGGCGAAGTCCGCCAACAGCAGGACCAGAATGCTGACCACCTGCACAGAGCAGCCAGCTCCAGGCTGGGATATTTGGAAGCTCGGAGCTACTGTGTCCATATCCCCACCCCTCATCGTTGCTCCCACTTCCAAAGGCCCTCTGTTTATTGATGGCTTGCCTTACTGCTGGAAAACTCGGTTGTAGTGTTTCTTCTAAACAGAAAATGCCTGGCTATGGGACTGCAGGGGCTAATAGCTGACGTCTCACCCTAGGACTCGCTTGCCTTCTGGAACACAGGAGGAACCCTGGCTGCAGGTGAAGCAGCTGCCTTGATCACCTCACAGGAGGGGGCTTAATAGACTAGAGGATCAGTGACAATGCTGAGATTAAAAACCAGGCCAGGTATTAGGAATAATGATAATCAGAGTTACTATTTATGGAGCACCAGGTGCCACGTGCTGAGCTAAATGTTTTACAGATATTTGTTATTTAACCTTCACGTCTACCCCATGAGCTTGTTACATTATTATTTTACTCCAATTTCAAGAAGTTAGGAGAGGTAATGGAACTTACCCTAAATTACCCATCCTATTCTCAAGACAAAATTGACTTTGGAAGGCAGCTATGCTCACCACTATACTACCAACACTGCCCAACTTTGAACTCAGTTTGGACTTCAAACCCTGTACTCAATCACTGTGCTGTTCTGCTTCTCTTGGGTACATAGATTCTTATCAAGTTAGCTCAAAGTTGTCTGAACTTTACCAGAATCTCAAAATAGAAACCAAGTCAGTCCTGGGCAGTGAAGAGACCAGGACATATCAGTGATCCCCCAAAGTGCCTGACTTGGTCGTTGATCCCCAAAAGTGCCTGACTAGGATAAAAATTTAAAAAATAATAATAAATAAAAAAACAGTAGGAACTCCTTTAGTGAGATGCAGTATTTCCCTTTTGGAGTCCTTCTGCGCTGCTCTAGGAAAAGTAAGGTAGCCTGGAAGGGACAGGAAATGATTTGTTGTTGATCATTCCAGCCAGTAGCGTGCTGATGCTGGCTTGCACAGGCTCACTCCTGCCCTTAGGAGCCAACTGTGTGCATCTCTTACCAACTCTACATTCAGTGAAGTTAGGTTGGTAGCTTGAACTTTGCCAAGATGAGAGTATTTACATCATGGAAAATGGCAAACACTGCAAATCAGAGCTTTATTTCCCTGCAGAGCCAATTGTAAAACATTTACTTACATACCACTGATTCCAGCCTTGTCATTTTTTTCAATAAATTTTAAGTCCCTAGGAAGAATTATTTATGAAATGTGGTGTTTAAAAGAACGTTTTAATCCTACATACATACATATTATACATGAATTAAGGAGTCATTTTAACATGTGCAAGTTTCATCCACTGAAGGTTGCTTAATAACCAAACATGCTCTAGACAATTCCGTAAGTGACTGGACCCTTGCAGCATCTTGCTCTCAGAACTGCCATCTGTGCCTGCAAGGCAAAGGATCTGTGATCAGTTTCCTCTGGCAACGTCTGGTAGCTCAAATTGTGACAGGGAGACTGCAAGGCGGTGCAAATGACCTTTTGCTTCTTGACATTTTAAAATAACATACCAAAGATAACATGGATTAATGAATCAAAGCAGAGCTGAACAGATTCATCTGAAGAAAATACTTTGTCAGATCGCCTAACTTTTCAACTACATCTGCATTCACCACAAATGGCACTTTTAATGTTATCTGTAGTATCACCTCCCTTGTTTTCCATGGAAATGGGAGTCATGGAATGGGAGAAGCAGATCTACAGATTACCTCCATATTGCAGTTTTGCTGCTTCTTCTAGTGTTGCTATTAAGATTTTTGTCTGAAATGGTGTAGAAGTGTGTGTTTCAGCTGGTCTAGCCTTTCTTCCTCTATCCATTTAAGTGTTCACTTAATAAGATAAGTCTATTACATATCTACACCAACATCATTTAACTAGTGTTATGAGAGAGTAGCTCTAAACAATCCCTCTTACTAAGGTCCCTTCTGGTTCATAGATTCTGCACCTAAATCACTGATATGATGTGGCCTGTGGTGCTCTAGACAATTCGGTAAGTGACTTTTCAAGTGTGCTGCTCCCAACATTCCGAACCTGGGTTTCAGTCCCAGTTCCCCAGTCAGTTCAGACATTTGTTTTTTCAAAGGCTGCTTACTTTCCTGATCTGGACATAACAGGTGGAAGGATACCTCCTAGTAAAATAGCAGCCAAGCTGTAGTAAAAATAACAAGAGATTAAATGACACTCTCTGAGCTGCCAATAACTCTCATGGCCCAGTGCTGATGGGGACAGGAGGGTGCTGGGACTGCTGCGAGGGCCCTGCCTGGAGTGTTTCTGCTTCTGCTGGGCACTGCTCCTCACATGTAGCATTTTATATAAGGCATGGGGACAGCAGCCTGCCCCTCCCTGCCAGGGCAGTTCACAGAACACAGGATTAACTGGCTAAGGCTAAGCTCTATTTCTGGAAGGCAGAAAGTTCAGCTAAAGGATAGCCCCTGGGAAGATATTCGTTTACTCCACTGAAGGGAGAAGAGATAGACAGTCCTAGGAAGAAAGTTATTTTGGAAGACCATTTTGTACAGATAAGCCAAAAACATTTGGGATCAGAGTAGGGGAGGAAAGCGGAGTGTACAAATTAGAACATCAAGCATTCCTCCCATTTCATGTCCTTGTTTGGCTGCTGCACAGATTCAAACTTAGACTTTAAAAGTATAATTTATCCAGAAAGTCTGATGAAACAAGACTGTATGATTATGTTTTTGCCACCAACCTAAACTTACGTTTGGATACACATTGTACATTAGTAAGTATAGTAAATACTGACTATTCAACACCCTGGGGTGTTGCTTTGCCTCCCATGGATTTGTCACCCCTTTTCCCCTGGGTGATGGGGCCTCCAAAGATTACTCAAAGCCCATCTCTTCTGAGCAGTGAGAAGCCCCCAAAAGGGGTTAATCTCCTGGAACCCTCAAGAGCAAGGCATTCCTTCCATTTGGGAAATTAACCCTGAATTGGTGTTCTGTTCCCATGTTTATTCTCTAGACCAGGAAGTTACAGGAAGAGAACATAGGTGGGGTTTTTTCTAAGTACAGTTTAACAAGTTTAACAATAGAAGCTGGTAATATTCAGTAAGAAAAGCAAGGTGACATTCCATAATGCAATTTTCAATCTTTAAGAAGATAAATTGATCCTTCAACAAAAGCTTTATCTTAGCAAACATTCCTTCTCCATACAGAGGCTTCCCAGTATCTTTACATATCAATCAGTAGCTTGTCTGTCTTTGAGCCAGCAACCTTGCTGTGTTACAATTCTTTATCTACAACAGAGACTGGGAAAAAATTCCTGTCCTTTGAAAGGTCAATATTTGAAGCTACAAGGCTTTGGAAAACCAGGCCCTGTGAAGTACATTTGCTTTATGCATACTCCACACAGGGAATCTCTATTAACCCAGTACCATATCTCCAAACCAGGCTAGACATTTGTTACTACATTCAGGTGTGGGAAGGGGCATTGTTATTGTGTATATGCTAATCTATTTCATTGTCTCAAGACCAGGAAGTTACAGGAAAGAACATAGGTGGGGTTTTTTCTAAGTACAGTTTAACAAGTTTAACAATAGAAGCTGGTAATATTCAGTAAGAAAAGCAAGGTGACATTCCATAATGCAATTTTCAATCTTTAAGAAGATAAATTGATCCTTCAACAAAAGCTTTATCTTAGCAAACATTCCTTCTCCATACAGAGGCTTCCCAGTATCTTTACATATCAATCAGTAGCTTGTCTGTCTTTGAGCCAGCAACCTTGCTGTGTTACAATTCTTTATCTACAACAGAGACTGGGAAAAAATTCCTGTCCTTTGAAAGGTCAATATTTGAAGCTACAAGGCTTTGGAAAACCAGGCCCTGTGAAGTACATTTGCTTTATGCATACTCCACACAGGGAATCTCTATTAACCCAGTACCATATCTCCAAACCAGGCTAGACATTTGTTACTACATTCAGGTGTGGGAAGGGGCATTGTTATTGTGTATATGCTAATCTATTTCATTGTCTCAGTAAGCAGTTAATTCCTTCAGTACAGAAGGAGGTAGGAGGTCATGGTGATAATTTAATATGGTTAATTAAGGAAAAATGATCTGTACTCATATTTCTTTGGTGGTGTTGATAATCGTCTATGAGCATGTGTTTATGAGACGTGGCAGAATGGGTGAGTGGAGTCTGTTGGAAATTACAGTTCTCAAAGGGGGTAGGTCCAAAGCTGGGAAGAGGAGAACCAAACTGGGATCTAGAAACAGAGGCTGAAAACTAGCAACCAACATAGGTTGAAAGCAGAGACACTCAGCCGTGTGAGCAGGGACAAATCCAGAAGACAGGAACTAAATTAGGAAAGGGCTATCCTATGACTGGAGGGGATACAGAATGTGAACCAGGAAACTGGATGTTAACAAGATCCCGTACATTCCCAAAGCCCCAACATTAGCAAAGAGAATGCATGCACCAGGGCCCAGATCGATCCTTTTTGTGTAACAGGCAGGAGATTCTATAACCTAAATACTTCAATGCACCACTTCACATCTGATATATATATATTCATCCATTGTTTATGGAAATCACATTTGGAAACTTCCTTCAGAGACAAGTTCTTGAACAACACAAGAAAACGAATATTATGAGTTCTTTGTCAATAGCTTTTCAAATTTATTTTAAGCTTCCTATTTAGCCAGAGAAATGCAAAACCAGACTTGTGCCAGGTACGGGATGGGTTGGTGCCTCGGATGCCTGTTAGGAAATCATTGCGGGGGTCCAGGAAGAGATGATGGTGGTTCAGACCTGGGGTTGGGGAGTGGAGGGGAGGAGGTTGAAGACATAGAAAAGGGGGTAGATTTGAGTACTAGTTAGACCATTGGTTGCAAATTCGAATGCCTTTTGTATGTGTTTAAATTTCTCCATAATAATTGTTTTAATTGCAAGAAAACAAGAAATGAGGTGGAAATCTACAAGTTAAAAGAGACTTAAACATAGCTACTAATTGCAATGTGGGGTCTTATTTGGATTCCTCATTCAAGCAATTTGTTATAAGTCTGAGACTTGGAAAGTTGAACGCTGACTTTTTATGTTAAGGAATTATTATTTTACATGGCATTGTGGTATTTTTTAAAAGAGTCCTTATCTTTTAGAGATAGGTTCTGAGATATTTAAAGATAAAATTAAATGACTGGAATTTTCTTCAAAAAATATGAGAGAACGGGAAGAGATTGGCAGATACAAGATTGATGCTGAACGAGTATTTGTTAAAGCTGTATGATGAGTTCCTGGGGCTGATTATACATGAAGCCAGTGCTTTCTCTGTGATAACAGCTGCTAGAGCCATGTATCAGAAACTTCTTTCAGAGCTACTGGTCTGCTGTGCTCATAGAGATTAACTTTCCTATTGCACCAGGATGAAGACATCCAAATGCCCACATAACAGAAAGATGAAACAGAGCCACAAGAAGGTGGGAGTTGGAAAGGAGCTTTTATGTTTGTTTTAAATATATGTATTCAGCTTTTTCTGCTAAAAATTGAAAAGAAGTATTTTGGAATTTATCAAGATGAGTAATGATGTTGTGGGAGAGGCTCGTTGCCTCCCTTCTCTTCTTCCTTAGGAGATGAACCTTAATGGAATTTATCAAGATGAGTAATGATGTTGTGGGAGAGGCTCGTTGCCTCCCTTCTCTTCTTCTTCCTTAGGAGATGAACCTTAAACACTTTGCAAGCTTCATTGCTACCCAAAATAAAGACTATATCTCCCAACCTCTCTTATTATGAGGTGTGGTCATGTGATTTAGCTGTGGCCAATAAGATGTAAGCACAAATATTATGTGGAACTTTCTTGAAGGCTCTTAAAGGGAGCTGACTCCCCTGGGTGGTGTGCCCTGCCTTTTGTCTCCCTTCACTCTTTCCTGCTGCCTGGAATGCAGACGTGAGGTGTGGAGCTCCAGTAACTATACTGGGCCATGAGGTGGCCATGAGGATGGAAGCCACATACCTCACGTGGCATAGCAGAAGGACAGAAGGAGTCTAGTGCTCCTCCTGACAATTCTGATGACTCAGAACTGCCTACCTCTCGACTTATTTTACCAAATGTGAATATAATCTTTATGTGGTTGAACCAAAATTATGTTAGGTTTTTAATTATATGCAAGCAGGCTTAATGCTAATTTATTCAGGTAACTGATTATTTATTGTTAATAAAGCACCATTTATTTGTTATTGTCTATCAAAAATTAAAGTGTATAGAGTCATTAATTCAATGTTCAGAGTCAGGACTTCATCCTGTAAGTATCCACACAAGAAATAGTATTGTTTGCAATAGCAAACACTGCAAACAACCTAACCAGCCATCTGTAGGGACTGGTTACATAAACTAGCCATTCAGTGGGATATCAGGCAGCCTTCAAAGAATGAGATAGATGTGTATGTGTTGCTATGGAAGAGCCTCATTGTCTTATTATTAAGTGGAAAAAAAAGAAGAGCATATGTAGTCTGATCTCTCTTGTGTAAATTATATATATGCTTGTTTGTGTGTGAGTATTTATATATACACACATTTTTTTTTCCTAGAAGGAAACAAAAACCTGTTAACCAAAGAGAGAAGGAGCCAGGGATTTGGTGCCATGGAGGGAAGCTCTTGTGACTGTATATATTTTTGTATAGGTTAAACAGATTCCCTCTGTTATCTGTCTTTCTCTGGATTAATAAAAAAAAATAATTTCCAGTACCACACACTCACTCAAGGCCTAATTTTACAAATGAATAGCATGGAGAGTTTGCACTTATTAAATTTTCTTTAATATCACTATCTTAATATTTAAAGTACAGTCTGATTTCTAGTCTGTACTAATTTAAGTGGTTACAATAAAGCTATTTTTGGCCCCCTCCTGCCTTCCCTCTCCCTCTCCTCCCCTTCTCTTTCACTCCTGTTTCTTCCTCCTGCCTCTCCCCTTCCCATAAATATATAATGTTACTGAATCTCCAAGGACCTGGTCTTCCCAGGGTCCATGCAGAGGATCAGGAGAGACCAGAGCACCGGAAAGAATCTCCCCAGGAACGGCTAAGCTAGGTAGGGATTCTCTCTGCCAGTTCTGGGGTTGAAACTGATATTCTGCCTGAACACAGAGTCCTGGGAACACTCAGTGGCCTCCAAGTGGTTTTAGCCAGGTTGTTTTTTGCAGATGAAGGAGGACATGTGCTCTGACAGGAGTTGGCATATGTTCAGGAGTTTATTTACTCGGGCCTTCTGTGAAGGCAAGGGTTTATTTAGACTCTTTCCTGCAGCTTGAGAGCTCTGCTTAAGAGAGCGGGATGGAAACACAGCGGGAAGAGAGCAGCACAACAGCGCATGCCATGAGGCAGATGGCAGAAGAGGTGACATTTGGTTACATAGGATCTCAAGGCCTTGTGAAGCTCACAAGAGAAGCTCACACGGTGCTTTAATTTTAGGACAGTTATTTCTACGGGAAGTAACCGTAGTTGCTGGCTGCATACTTTAGTGATAAAATCTGAACCTTGGCAACCACATGGTCCAGAAAGATTACTGCGGCATGATCAGGAAAACTCAGGTCTAAGGAGTAGCTAGTTCTAGGGTTGCTTGAGGGACAGATTCTTATGTAGTAGATTAATGTGAGTTGATGAAGTATAAGAGATGAAGGGAGCAATATGTGGAAAATATGGGACCCAGGTATTTGTTTCTAGACCAGATGTATTAGTCCCAACCATTTTGGTTATGAAATATGTGCTCAACTCAAGCTGGCTTAAAGAAAAATCAGGATTTACTGATCCATGTAACTGGAAAGTTCAATAGGTGCTTTTAGACACAGTTTCATCCAGGGCTTTAAGCAGTGCGTACAGAATGCTGTCACTGCCTCTTTCTCTCTTAGTCCTGCCTTCCTCTGTGTTAGTTTCATTCATAGGCAGGTATTCCCTACAAGGTGATAAAGATGGTCACCAAGGGCTCCATCTACCAGCTTGTCAACACCAGGGTAAGACACCTCTTTCCCTACAGTTCTAACAATCTCAAGGCTGATTTTTCAACAACATAGCTTGGGACACGTGCTCATCTCTAAATCAGTCACTGCCCCTCCTATTTTATAGGCCCAGACCAGGTAGCCAGGCCTGGAGACAGAGTCACTTCAGACAAGTGGGGGAGGAGAGGAGAGGATGAAAGGAAAATGAGTACATTATCCTCAGGGGCAGGGAAAGGGCTGGCAGACATGAAACATTCACCACACCAGGGGAGCCTTCTGAGTTTCAATTTATTTCCAGTAGTAAATGAAAGGGAGAAGGGGGAAGACCAATATACCACACAGTATATGATCCTTCTTTGAGATGTTAGAGATTAGAGGCCCCAAGACCACAACCCAAGGCTTTGGGGCATACTGCTGAGTCTTTGAGTTTCTTGGGGTTATCCCAATTATTTGAGCTGAAAAAAGATGGGGACTGAAACACATAAATATGCTCTTAGGGGTGTTCTGCAGGCCTGGATGAATTCCTGATCTAGGATTATCCCAAGAGAAGTAAAATCATTGAGAAGCTTTCCTAAGAGCTTTAAAATTCCTCCCCCAAACCTAAAGGAGCCAGCCTAATTTATTTTTTATTATTTCATTATTGCCTTTGTTTTTACAGATGAATAAACTGAGGCTTTCAGAGCAGCCAGTAAAGGGAGAGCTAGACCCACACTCAGGTGTTCTGGCCCCAAATCAGGTGGGCTCCTCTGTACCCTGCTGTGGGTGGGGAGAAAGAGCAGCAAAGAACATTGGTGCCACCTTCCAGAAGTAGGATGTTTGAAAGAAACCTTTGTGAGGCTGAACAACTCTGTCTTTCACACTGTACAGATTAAGAATGGCATCCATAGGGACTGAGAATGCAGTGGGAAATCAAATCAGAATGCAAATTACGTGAGCAGACCCAGTACGCAGAGAACTGCAGCATTGCCAGGCTTCTCACCACTTCTGCAAAGAAGAACTTTGAGAAGACAATGAACTCACTGCAGAAACTGACAATTGCCAATTCATTTTCTTACTGGGGGAAAAATATTCTGGAACTCTTACCATAGGAAAGACCATCAGGCATAGACCTATTTCCAAATAAACCAGTAATGAGGAGTGGTAGAATTTGGAAATGTGAAGAAAAGAAAGAAAAGAGTCAATTTTGGCAACAGGAAAAGCTCAGGAGATGGCCCATTTTCTCCTACATTCTCAAAAACTGAGAAATCATTAGTGGAGAAGACATAGCCACAGTCCCCATCGGACTTAGATGCCACCTCTGTGCAAGCTGAGAAAGCTTCATGGGGCATCTGATCATTGCCAATTCCTTTTACTTAGAAAGGTTTAGAGAGTGCAAACAAGACATATCCTCTGCTTCCTTCTCATTCACAAACATGATCCAAAGAGGAAACAAAATCTGCAAATGTCCAACAGTGCTGGTGGACTCTTGGTCTTATCTGCCACACCTACTGCCTCACCTACAACTTCTAGAAAGGGCGGTCTACCACCATGTGATTGAACCGTGGATGGCTCCTAGCCAAGCCAGAAACTGATTAAATTACTCTTGAGGACTCTACTCAGAGGCATAGTAGAACTCGCCACCTGGGTTGAGAACCATAAGAAGACAGATGCGTGGGGTGTAAGCTGAGGCACCAGTAGCTACGAACCAGCTGTCCACAGGACACATCTGATACATGGCATGTTTGTTTGGCTGCAGGGTTTGAAATTTGAAATGGTTGTCAACACTTAAAAACTGGGGTATTTCACATTTGACCTGGGGTGGGGGCGGGGGGCAGTGCTTTCCTAGCCAACTGCATGGCCTTGTGGCTATCTAAAAATGAACATGAAATGGTTGTCAACACTTAAAAACTGGGGTATTTCACATTTGACCTGGGGTGGGGGCGGGGGTCAGTGCTTTCCTAGCCAACTGCATGGCCTTGTGGCTATCTAAAAATGAACATACTGACAACATGGAAGCCAAACTTTTGGTGCTTTTGGGAATTCTCAGACATTTAGAACATGCATTCAAAGATCACATGAGCACACATGTTTCCTAGTGGGCCAGCTCCAGACCCACCTGCTGCTCAGAATAATTGAACAACTTTCAGCAAACTCACAGGAGACAAGATTGTATTAGTCTGTTTCTGTTTCTTATAACAAAATACTTGAAACTGGGGGATTTGTAAAGAAAATGAAATTCATTGCTCACAGTTTCTGAGGCTAGGAAGTGCAAAGTCCTTCTACTGGTGGCAGCAGTGACCCAGGAGTCTCGCATTGCAAGATGGTGGAAGCAGAGAGAGACATTTCCTGATGTACTGTCCTCTTAAAGCCCTCAGAACCATGCCCCTGACCATCATTTTTAATCCATTCACTATGGCATGGTCCTACAATCTAATCACCTCTTCAAGGCTCCACCTTTCAATTACTGTAATAGGATTTCTCACCCTCAACAGTTATAGTGAGGATTAAGCTTCAGTGAGGTTGGGGGGCATCCAGTCTACAGCAAAGAAAAATGGCAAATTCTGTTTTATGAAAGTGGCCAGAGTCCCCGCCACTCCCTTTTGCTCCCAGGCCCTGAGTCCGAGTGACACACCTGAGTTTCCATCTTAGACTCCACTGTTTCGTGCATGTGAGCCCCACAGGCACTGGGGTCAGTGAACCCTGCCTGAAGTGAAGGAGGTCAAGTCCAGCTGTGGAAGGCTTCTGAGGGGTCCCACTTCTTGCCCCTACTGAGGTCTCATTCTTTAGCAATTCCAAAACTCCCAAAAGACTTTTTTATACCTAGTATAAGCATTCTCCCTGCTCTCTGCTATCCCAACACAATACTCAATTTATTTGAGCTAATTTGAGTGGGTTTCCTACTTTGCTGCCAAAGGGATTCTTGCTGAAACAATCTCTGAGAATGTCATGACTGTGTTCCCTGAAATCACCTGGAGCCATGGTCCCTTAATGAGGCCTCCACTCACCTCTTTGGTGGCCTCAGAACCCCTGTTGATGTGGATTCTTTCAGGCTCCTTTCCACCCACAGCTTCTGGGCATGGCTAACTATATATCACAGAAGACATCAAGCAATAAGTGACTTTACCATTTTTTTCCCCCTCACATTCTTGCTCAAATTGTCAACTTGTATGTTCGGAGGTTATTTTGAAATGTTTGCTTGCTTTTTACTGAATCATGGTGACCTCACTCATGTGTCTGTTCATAGATACCAGCAGAGGAAAAGATTCTTAGCTTAGATACTCAGACATCTGAGTGTTTTCAGGCTCTTGCCCACAGGAGTAGGTGTGCGGCATGTTTTCAGCCATCATGCAGTTCTTTGCTCTTCTCTGTGAGTCAGAGTCATGTACTGTCTAAAATAGGTGGTGTGGGAAGGACAGCCCAAACACAACAGCAATTCATTGAGTTTATTCTAGGGAGAGTGAGACTCTGGTCCAAAGCCCCAGTGAGGCTCCAGAGAACTGCTGTAAGGGTTGGGCTGAGCTTGCAAGCATGTTCAGTTGACTGGTGCAGTTCCATGGTGGACATCCTCAGGTGCAGCCGCATGCTGGGTCTTTGGGGAGATAGGAGTGGATTTTGCCAGCTGTCTGAACAGTAAGTATGCAGTCACATACTTGTGGCTCTGATAAACTGTACCAAGCAGGTGGTTACATAAGAATGCACATGCTCGCTATTGCAGCTCAAGACTTAGTGAAGCATGTTTGGAATTTTTTACATTCTTAGAACATATGTTCAGAGATGAGACACCCTCCTCCCCCTACTTGTGTAAACGTGTTCTCGTGATGTTCACATGAGTGTTTACGCAATAGCTTGTGCTGATTGTAGGACCAATGAACAGCTAAGTTCTACCTGTGGCCTGTAATTCTCAGCTGGAGGATTATTATGATAATTGAATAGGTAATCAGTGACTTCCAGAAAAAATGCACGTGATGAACATGTTCTGATGTCAGAGCCATGCAGTGATGAGCTCCAAGCACTCCGCAGCTATGATGCGTCAGACACAGGAGTGGACACGTTCCTGGAAGCAGCAGCAGAAGCAGCAGCCCCAGGAGGAGAAGTAGTTGTTTAGAAAGATTACAAAATACTGGTACAACAAAACTGAGCAATTTCCAAGCATTACATATGGCAGTGCCTATTGTGTCAGAGAAAACTTTGAGAAGTCACTCTGCAGGTGGGGGTGGGGGTGGGGGTGGAAAGATTTGCTAGACTAACAAAAGTACTCAATGACCACCCACGCTTGCCCTAGGCAGACATGGCAGAAGCTTCTGTAGGCAACCACTACTCTCCCTGCCCTCTAATATGCCTCACTGTTCTCCTAGAGTGAGTACTAGTCACTGTGTTAAGTCTTCTGAAATGATTCTATGCCTTGTTGTTAACTGTAAAACGGAAGACTGTGACCCCCTGTTAGTGACTGTCATTGGAAGAGGAAGGACCTGTGGGCAATAGGAGGGCTTTATTAATTCCTTGAAAGTGCAAATCACAGTTTAAGGTAAACTCTGCTTGAGGCAAAACAGCATATCCAACTGGAGCCAGAAGCATAAAGTTATTCAAATGGAATGACAGTATCCCTGAAAGACTCGAGTTGTTCTTACATGTGGCTGCTTTGTTGTTGTTGTTGTTGTTTTAATTTGTTTTATTTCTTTTGAGAACTTGACATTTGCCTACAAAGGCAGAAGCAGCATTGGGTGGCACTTTGGCCATCTCTTTGGGACGAGCAGTCACTACAGCTTCCTGGTGTCATTTCAGCTCCTGAGGGTCCCTGCCTACTGCATTTGGTGAGGATATTTTAAGTAACAAAAGACCTACTAACAAATTACAATGTAGTTGAAAACTTTGCTGTGCGACCACGGTTGTTATAGCCCGAATCTTACCTCATCATCATTTGTAAAGGGCTGACTCTGAGCCCAGGCTCCTCACACATACGGAAATGTCATCCAGTTGCTATATCGACCTACTAACAAATTACAATGTAGTTGAAAACTTTGCTGTGCGACCACGGTTGTTATAGCCTGAATCTTACCTCATCATCATTTGTAAAGGCTGACTCTGAGCCCAGGCTCCTCACACATACGGAAATGTCATCCAGTTGCTATATTGCTTAAATTTGTTAACTTTTGAGAGCAATTTCATGGTGACTAGATTGAAAAGAAATCCTAGAAAAGAAAGATTCTAGGATTGTTAAATTTACTGAAGGTTTTCAAGGGTCTCAACTGATTTCTGAAATGATCACATTTGGGGACATCACATGCAACGTTTCCACCTGTTACAACCCTGTGAAATGGCCATTAGCGGATCCTGTTCTATTAGAAGAAGACCCCATTAAGACTTCATTTGCTTCAAAGTAACTTACCTGGTCCCCTTTATTAACTTAAGTTAATAGTTCTTATCAACGTCCCAGTGCTCCAGAAACAGTAGAAGTTATTTTTTCATTTTTGTCATAAAGAAATGAAAACATTGAGAAGGCAGAACGAGAGCTTCTTCTCTCTGAGTGTGTGTCTGTTCCTTCTTCTCCTATTACAATTCCATGAATTCTCTTGCCAGTTCTAAAGATTTTCTTCTAATTTATGCCACCCTCAAATCCCATGTCCTGCCAAATAACCAATTTCCCTTCCCCTTTCAGAAAGGCTTTCTAGTCAGTGTTTCCTCCACTCCATGGCTGCTTCTTCCCTTACTCATAGAATCATTGTTCAGTGAGTGTTTACCCCCCATGCAACCCCGGTGTAGTGGGTGTTTTGGACTGGATGTTTGTGTTCTCCCAAATTCATATGTTGAAATCTAATCCCTGATATGATGGTATTTGGAGGTGGGCCTTTGGGAGGTGATTATATCATAAGGGTAGAGCCCTCAGGAATGGGATTAGTGCTCCTGTAGGAAGAGGCCAGAGAGCTACACAGCTCTCTTTCTGCCATGTGAGGATACAATGATAAGTTGGCAGTTTGCAACCCAGAAGAGAGCACCTTCCTAGCACCTGACCGTGCTAGCACCCTGATCTTGGACTTCCAGCCTCCAGGACTGTAAGAAATAAATTTCTGTAGTTTATAAGCCACCCAGTATGTAAGGAAAATATAGGGAAATGGTTAGGTTCCCTCAAGTGTTCGGAATCTTGCTGAGCATGACCTAGCTTGTTTAATGTAAATGTTAACTGTGTACGTGTGTCCAGGTGTTCCTTGGCCATTGTCTGATGTAGATGTGTGTGGGCACCCAGGTGTTCCTAAGTTGTCTGACTTGCCCCCAGGTGTCCTGGGTTATTGGACTTGAATATACAGGACAAATGGCTCTGATCCACAGGGCCCCCTCTGCCCCCAGGATGCCCCCGAGAGAGGGGGTGTCACTAGGGGGCTGCTGCTACTGCTACTGGAGGCTGTTGCTGCAAGCTGTTGCTGCCAGGGCCCCTGGGATGCTCCTGGGAGGCCATCAGGCCACCACTGCTGCCAGATCTGCTGGATCTGCTGTAAGTTGCTGCTGCTGCTAAGGAAACTGAGGGCTGAGCTCATGTCAGAATGAAGCATGTCAACCTTGCTGGCAGCTCCCAGGATCTTTTCCCAATTACCTAGCTCATGACCTGTATGTGAGGAGTCTGGTGACCCAGTTGGGCACATGATGGGTCTGGTGACCCAGCCCAACACAGTCTATGGTATGTTGCTATAGCAGCCTGAACTGACTAAGATGTTGGAATATCTGACAAATTCCCAAAGTCTTATAGTTTGTAGCCAGGTTCTTTATCCATGTGGCATGACATGTTCTTCATTAAACATGCATTCTGATTTCTTATAGATAATCTTAGCCCTTTTGGAATTCACCATCACCATTGCCAGTTTCAAATATTTTTTCCAACCTCCTGATATTATGAAAATTTTTTCAGCTTACTGAACGGAGGTGGTACCACTGCATCGTGATATTCAAAGTTCTCTTACACACGGCCCCAATCTTCTTTTCTCCTTCCTAATACCCACTCCCACCTGCACTCTGTTCTAACTCAATATTCATTCTGCTTACCTGGTGTTTTCCAACCCCTTGCTGAAGAAGGCACTACTGTAAGGTTGTCTACATGGTCAATCACCAAAAGTGGGCAAGGACCTCATAAGACCATGGGCCTGAACATAGATCATATGCCTAATTGGAGAATAAGGACATATGGAAATTGCACATAAACATTCTCCTATTTCAGTTTACATAAGTTAATGTAAGTGACTAATATAAATTTTAACTTTTTTTTTTTCAGAAAAAGGCATTGTATTTGGGGGTCACTTCATTTTCATAACCCATATAATTGGCCTTTTTCTAATTTTTAATTAGCACTAAACAAAAGCCATGGAAGACTAGAAAATATAAAACAAATTGTGATTTCAGTGCAAGTTGCTTTCACAGCCTGCACACTTGAAAATGAGCTCATTAGCTCAGTTTAAATAGAATAGAGATATCAGGGAACTTGAATAATGAGATCAAGGCCACACAGGAAAAGCTATTATTGAAGCAACCTTCCCAAAATTTGCAACTAGAGTGGCATTTGATGAGCAACACAGATATAATGAAAAATGTTAATTATCCATGGGTGATAACTTATGATAAAATAATGATGAACTGTCCATTTTTTTTTTTTTTTGTTAAATTTTTATTTTGTCAATATACACTGTATATGATTATTAT
>NW_007739548.1:34870-35655 GCF_000696425.1 Galeopterus variegatus | reverse complement strand
CAGGGCTTTCTAGACTGTTATAAGGACTTTGCTTTGACTCTTTCTGGAAGGTTTTGAGCAGAGGAATGACATAATGAGACCTGTTTAAAAAGCCTCCCTTTGCTGCTACCTGGAGAAGTCACGGTTGAGGGGTAAGGATGGAGGCAGAAAACTAGTTAGGAGACGGTTAATACCCAGGCGAGAGCTGTCGTAGCTGGAGGTGCAGAGCAGCAGTCAGAGCCCAGATGCCTTACGAAGGTAGACCCGGGCTTTGTGGACAGGTCGGATGTGGGAGGTGCGAGAAAGAAGAGTTTTGGCTTGAGAAATCCAGAAGGATGCTGCTGCTATTTGCTGACACGGGGAAGTCTGTGGGAGAAGTGGGTTGGGGAGGGGTGGAAGTGGGAGTTCAGTTTTAGAGACATTAAGCTTGAGAAGCCTGATACATCTGAGAAGGACAAGCAGACATGTCCTTTCCATGATGAGTCTGGAGCTGAAGGAAGGAATTAGAGGGGAGCTACATGTCTGACGATCCTCGTAGGTGGTTTTTAAAATCATGAGACTGGATATGACCATTAAGAGATGAGTCTAGGGCCGGCCCAGTGGCGCAATGGAGAGTGCGCCGCTTAGGAGTGTGGCAGCGCTCCCGCCGAGGGTTCGGATCCCATGTGGAGACC
This sequence comes from Galeopterus variegatus, assembly GCF_000696425.1. Taxonomy (NCBI): domain Eukaryota; kingdom Metazoa; phylum Chordata; class Mammalia; order Dermoptera; family Cynocephalidae; genus Galeopterus; species Galeopterus variegatus. Next base: position 35,002 of record NW_007739548.1, on the reverse strand, counting down.
GGTTCCCACTCACTGGCTGAGCGCGGTGCGGGCGCAACACCGAGGGTCGCGATCCCGTTGCCGGTCCTGGTCCGGTATGGGCGTGACACCGAGGGTTGCGATCCCGTTACCGGTCAGTAAAAAAAGACAAAA
>NW_007739548.1:4821-30531 GCF_000696425.1 Galeopterus variegatus | reverse complement strand
AAACCCCAGATCCTCAACCTGCCTGATAAGGTCCAAGATATTCAGGTTCCTACCTATGCTTCTAGCTTCATCATCAATTGCCACCTCATAATATCTATCTATACCCCTTGTTTGATTTTTTCCACTGCAGCGCCTAACCTGGTGGGCTCTGTCTGTCTGTTGACCACCCCCCACCCCCCACGCCACTAGCAAGTGCCGCTCAACCTCCAGGCTCAGTTTAAAAGTACAGGTAAAATGTCCATGCCTCACAGAGAAAGGACAGGTCACCCCATTAGACACTGCTCTAGCATCTTGCTTTTCACCTGGTACCATTCATCTCACCTGGGATGACTTTTCACATATCTGCCCCGCTCGATGGTGATTATTTATTTATTGTTATTATTTTTAATAGGCTGTCTCCCCCACTGGAGCACAGGTTCCATGCTTACTGCTGGGTCCATACTGTCTGGCCCAAGGCCTGACACTTGAGAATATTTGTTAAATAAACAAAGAAATAAGTACAGGCTTTCTGTATTTTAAAAAATCTTTTCAAATTAAAGACAAAAAGGAAAAGAAAAGAAATCGACAGATGACGAGGACTAGTTATCTTTTTCTCCTAAACACAAATGGGTTAGATAACTAAGTAATTTGTGCTTCAACATTCTTTCTTCTACATTCCATATAGACTTGTCCTCGTCTCTCTCTGCCCTTGTTATTACATCATCTGTGTCCTTTTTTCATTTGAACGCACATATTCATAACAGGGCACAACTCATTAAGTCTAAAAATAATTTTCTGCTTACACTTTGCATGGGTTCCTGCTTGATGAACAAAGAGTACTTTGTCATAAGTGAGCTTTCTCCAAAATTGAGTACCGGGTATGCGACTTCTGGGAAGACTTGGTGCAGAAACTGAGCACTGATTCACGGTTGTGTCCGCCACAGAACTCTTGTCCCTTGTTAGGGGCTCATCTTACTTTAGGTCCAGGAGCCACCAGTCTACGAATGCTCCCACCCCACAGCAGCTGGGTGTTAGTGGCCTGCTGCGGGCTGCACCAGGTTCCGTGTGCCCCTCTGTCCTCCGTCGGGCACAGCAGGTGCAGTGCCAGAGTCCACGATACTTTGAAAGACCTACCAAAAAAGCATTCATTTCTTTTAAAATGAAAAGGAAAAAATCAACTTTTAAGTCAGAGAAACCGTTTTGATATGTAGTATTAATAACTTTGTCTTTATACTAATGCAGTTGTAAAAGATAATTTTTAACCTTTTTTTGTGGAGGAAGGGTCACACAAAGGTGGAAGTGCTGGGCCCCCGGAAACCTTTCAGAGTAAGCAGGGTCAGTCCTTACGCCTCTCCCTCTGGAGCCAGGACACTTACTGTTCCAGGCTTGCCTTTCCCCCATTATCATTTGGAGTGTTTATTTAGATTTCCTCTTTAACCTTCTGCACTGTTCTGAAAGCACAGGATATGACACGGCTCGATGGCTAGAATGGACCTCTATTATTTCCACGATCAGAATACCAATATCCGAACTACTCCAGACCTGTAGGAATAGCCCAAAGCAGACAACCCTCTCGGTTGATGCGGGCTGTGCTCTTGGGAAGTCCCCGTGGTCGCCCTGTGATCTGCATGAGTCCTGTCTCCAGGGTGGGCATGGGTTGCAGTGCAGGCAGGCCCTGGCTGAGGAATGGAGAGACACTGAAGTGGCCGTCATTGCGCAATGCCACATCCTTTTCATGGCCCTCGACGCCTTGGGGACACTGGTACCAGAGGAAGTTTTAAAAATAGCCTATGTCTGAATGATCCAAGAACAAACAGAAAAGACTCGTGTGGCTAAAATGAACAGGGTTTTATATTATAACTGCAGTTGTATGGTTTAAATCAGTTTCCTTCTAGAGCAGCAGCCGACTGCCAGAAATCTTATCTGTGATTCTTTTTTCTTTTCTGTAACACATTTTAACAAAATTTGGGTAACTTTGGACTTTAAATGATACACCAGTTTATAGCCCTGCCAGTCGTGTCCCCTTCTCAGGCTTATCCCTGCTTCCCCAGCCCCGGCCACACCTGTCACCTTCTCCAGCTCTTCATTTCACTTTCCACTCTCCTCAGTGAAATCAGAGAATGAGTCTAAGGGAAGCAAAATAAATACTTCAGCTGCTTCTCTCTTTGTTTTGTTTTTGTGGAAAAATTTGTGTGGCTGAGGAATTCTGGATGCGACTCTGCAGAAGAAAGCTGTAAGATGACGTTCTCTTCAGGGAAAGCATTGGTCCAGGCCTCAGCAGGTTTGGGTTCTAGTTTTGTCCCTGTGACCTTGCTGTGTGACCTGGGACATGACTCTTTACCCTCTGAAACTTGAGTTCATCATTTGTCAAACAAAGAGCACAGTTTCCCCAGCAGGGTTACATGTGAGAGTAGAGGAAGAAGTAGAACCGGAGCTAGTTTGGTAGACTTTCTTTGGGACAAGTCAACGTCCCCTTAGGCCAAAGTGTACTATCCACTTTGGAGATCATCTAGAGTGGCTTAATTCCTGGTCCTAGGGAAATGGAGCAGGAGGGAAGGCTAAACAGAGCTGTTGTGCCTCAGGCTGCCTCCCTGCACGTGTGCACCTGGCACTGTGGCCTGTTGTTTTATGCAGCGTGTGTCTTCTCTTCTCTCCTTTAACTTGGGGTGAACTAATATAAAAGACCAAAGGCCCCAGCCTATTCAGTAGGGGTGTGCTCTCAAGGATAGAAAAAACTTCACATCCTAAAGAAATAACCAGTGAAGTCCTTCCTGGTCTGCCATGGTATCGGAAACCCATGCTTTGCTGAGTTTTAATTCATCTAGGCAGCATGTTTTGAGCATCCATTTTGTGTCAGGCCCTGTGCTTAGAGCCAGGGATGTGAAAATCATCCCTTGCCTCTTTGATGTTCTTCTTTTGTCACTCTACCTCTCTACAATCTATCTCCAAATAGAGTTAGAATGGTATTTTAAATATGTAGATCATCTACTTCCCTGTTCAACCCCTCTAGTGGCTTCCTTTAGTATTTAGGGTAACATCCAAACCCTGCACCTTCTACTACAGGGCCCTGCAGGTCTGGCCTGAGCCTACCTCTCTGACCTCGCTCTACCCTTTTTGTTGTTGCAGACACCAATGTGATTCCTAAATCATGCCTTTTTTTGGTGTGAGGGTGGGAAGGACCTCAGACACATTGAGTTGAGTTCATCACAGTTCTCAGGTTAAGGCACATTACCATCTCAAGTCCCCTCCCTTGCTTTGTGTATTTATTCTCTTTTATCCCCAATTCTTTTATTCTCAATTCCCCAACTCCATTTTATACCATTCCTCTCCCTCCTGAAATATTTCAAGTTTATCTTCCGTTTGTATGTATTCTAGTAGAATGTTATATCTTGTGGGCATATATTTTAAATACACAGGGTATATTTTATGCTTTTCTCACTCATCACTAGGTTTTTAAGATCTAACCATATTGTCAAGGCCATGTCTGGGCATACCATGTACACATTTTAACTATGCACTTTCCCAGTGATGGATACCAGATTGTCTCCAACTCCCCACCTCCAGGAATAATCCTGCAGTGAACACCCTGCTAGTGTAGGGTCCTGTGTGATGGCCACAGGAGGGCACCTGCTGGGCACAGGGCATGCCACATACTTAATGTGCCCAAGTAGTGCATAGCTGCTTTCTAGAACTGCCTCACTGGCCCCAGGGCCTTTGTACCTGCAGTCTCCTCAGTCTGGAATAATTGTCTTCTGGGTTCCTAAAGGGCTTTCTCCTGCTCATCAGTGAAGTCTCAGCTCAGATTATCACTGCCTGAGAGAGGCCTTTCCAGTCTTGCAGTTAGCCCCACAACCCACCCTCCTCAGGTTACTCTGTCATTTTTATTCATATTTGTTACATCATAGCGCTTTTCACAATTCGAAATGATCTGCGGTCACTTATTTATAATCTGTCTTTTCCCCATGAGGGGAGGGAACGCTGTCCTGCTCACTAGGCATGTAGCATGGCCCTAGCATATGGAAGGCTCTCAACAGATATTATTGAATATTGAATTAATGAATGAAATAATACATAAGCAGTACTGTGGTATCAATCTCTTCAGATCTATGGTTAGAAAAGCAGGGAACGTTAAGGGGCGAGACAGGTAGGGAAGGCTCTTTAAAAGGGACCTAAAGGGCAGCTGGAGGTCCTGGTCATCAGTGCCTCTGCACTCGGCTCAGTTCCACAAGTCCACACCTTTATATCCATCCGTAACTTTTCAGAATGTTCCCATGCGGCCCTACCCGCCTGTCCTACTGGTGCAATCCCCGGCAAGCCCGCAGGGGGCGCCCAGAACACGCCATCCAGGGAGAACTAAAACTACATTTCCCAGCATTCCGCGCGTGGCCCACCCACTTCCGGAGCCTGCGAGCAAGATGGCGGCTTCCGAGGAGCACGATTCTCCGACCGAAGCGCCCCAGCCGGCGGTGGCGGAGGAAGAAACCAAAACATTTAAAGACCTGGTGAGAATGGGTGACGCTGGCTTCTTTTGTACTGGTGGCGCTAGGCCCTAGGCGGGCTCGGTTACCTTAGATCGCAGTCGGTAGTGTACACAAGCATCTCGGGGCCTGGCGTAGCTTTCCCCCCAAATTTCAGAAGCTTGGGTTCTGGACGCGCTCCCGCGGCTCTGAGTTTGGGTGTTGGGAGGACAGTCGTGCCCTGAGAGTCCCTATTTGCCCTTTTCTCCACTTTAGTGTGGCGACGTTTGTTATCCAGGAGGTTGTACGTGAATCGGTCTTTTTATAGCTGGACTTTTGAGTCAAAAGAGCCAACCGGGTTTGAATTTCGACCCAGTCACTTACTAGAGTTCAGTTGATACCTCTCTGCTTCACTTTCCACATTTGCAAATTGGGGATAATAATAAATACTTACTTCGCAGAATTGTTGCGACGATTAAATGTTGTAATACGTGTAAAGCACGTGGCTTTGTCCCCTGTGGGTAGAAAGTGTTGTCTTCAGTTACTGTCTCATGGTACTGAGATGCACAATAAATACCTTTAAATCAAGTGTAAAGGCTGTACTTGTCACCAGCAGAATGGCTCTGACAAAATCATTTAAGTAGGAGGGAGGTGGGGATGGTGGTGCTGTTCTTTGCTAAGGTGTTTTTTTCTGTATTCTAAGGGTGTGACAGATGTATTGTGTGAAGCTTGTGACCAGTTGGGATGGGCAAAGCCCACCAAGATCCAGATTGAAGCTATTCCGTTGGCATTACAAGGTAGGTAATTAAATATGTGACCCAGTACAGATTCAATATGAAGTTATACTCAAATCCTTACCACTTTTGAGAGCTATTGCTTGCATACTTCAAATGAAATAAATATATGGTCACTACAGATACAAAGTTTGGTCTTACTGGCTTTTGAAAATGTCAGTCATTTTCCAGTTTTACTGAGCTTACTTTTGTTTTAATAACTGAAGGGGTTTATTTTCTGCCACAGATGCTGACTTTAATGAAGCACTGGATTAAAGTGTACTGACAAGAAACTTGTTAGAAATTATGAATTGGTAGGTGTACACTTACACGTAAGGATGCCTGGAACATATATTCTTGTCTAGTGGAGTTGAGAGCTCTTACTGTGAGACATGTTTGTCGGATTTTCAGAATGGTTAAAGTGACAACTGATGACTAGTGACACTGAAACTAACAGATTGTACTTTAATGGAGTTGAAATAAAATCCTTGTTTTAGATTCCTAAAATGCTAACTTTACGGGATTAGGATAGGTGGTAAAAGAGACTCAGAGGTGTTAGGTAACTGAAATTAGTTAATATCCTCAGAGAAAGTGAATGTAATCTAAGCTACATTACTATAAGAGGAGGGTTACATTTTTGGGTTCCTTATCCCTTTGAGAATCAAATAAAAATAAAAGATTTCTTCTTTATAAAAATGCATATATATTTACACACATGCAATTTTGCATATAATTTCAGAGAGTTTAAGACTCTCCTTTCCCCTCACCCTGAACTCCTCTCTTATGAGTCCCAACTTAAGAATTCCTGGACTAGAGCTAGAGATAGAACAGTGCATCACAGTGGTTAGAACACACTTAGAATACTATATTGCTTACTTCTGGGGACAATTTTCAGGGACCAACTGAGGGGCAATGATTGTGGTATAGTATCAGGAATAATCGCTACTAGTTGAAGGAACTGAGTGCATTTGATCTGGGAGAGTGAGAGGGTAAGATGTGATAATTATTGGCTTTAAGGATTTGAAAAGCTGTCATGTGGAAAAGGGATTAGGTTTATTCTCCTTAATTCCATTTGCTTCTTCCGTAAGTAGTTACGGAGTATGTGATGTACGTGTAAAGGTTAAGAGTGTCCTCTCCAAGAATTCAGTCTAATAAGGAGATAATTATAAATTTATTACAAGGTGAACAGGAACATAAAAAAGTTACATTAAGTGTTCACACATGGAGTAGAAGAGATTATTTCTGACTGGAATGGATTAGAGAAGATTTATTTCATTTTATTTTTTGGCTGGGGACGTTGGGAAGACATTTGAGCTGAACCTTAAAGACTGAAGTTAGAGAGATTTAGGTATTCAGATATGTTGGGAGGGAAGCACTTTCTAGGCATTGGGAACTACAAGGAAAAAAGCCAAGGAGGCTGGAAAACATCGGCATGTGTGGAAATTGGCAAGTACCTAACACAGAGTGGTGAAAAAGTCTAGTAAGGTAATTAGGACCAGATTATAAAGGAGTTGAATGCTGAATAAAGGAATTTGGTCTTTGTTCCATAGGCCTTGGAGCACCTTTGGGGATTGTTTTTTAGCAGGAGAATGAAATCCTTAGAGTTGTTCACTTGGAAGATTAATCTCAGCTGTGTAAGATCGTTTAGCAGTCTGGAAGCTGGGAAACCAATTAGGAGATCATTGTAATAATTTTGGCAATAAATAATGGGTAGGGTATTGGTAGTGAGAATGAAAAGAGAAAATGACAGATAAAGAACATGATTTTACAACCAGTTAGGCAAGTGGAAGGCAAGGGGTAGAAAAATCTGAGATTATTGCAGTTTCTGGGCTATGTGTTTAGGACGTATTATTGGTGTACCAGTGATATAAAAAGGGAACACAGGAGGAAAAATAATTTCAGGAAAGATAAGTTCATCTGGAAATAATCCATTTCAGATATCAGTGATATAGAATTGGAGGAGGGGGAAATGAGGAGATGTTGGTCAAAAGGTACAAAGTTTCACTTAGGATGAATAAGTTATGAAGATCTACTGTCCAGCATGGTTACTACAGTTAATAATGATGTTTTGTATATTTGAAAACTTCTAAGAGAGTAGATCTTAAATGTTCTCACCACAAAAAATGATTAGTATGTGAGGTGATAGATATGTTAATTAGCTTTATTTAATCATTTCGCAATGTATACATATATGAAAACATCACATTGTATACTGTAAATATATACAATTTTCATTTGTCAATTATGCCTTAATGAAGTTGGGGAAAAAAGAAAATAGAAAAAAAGTACACTGTTGGAGTTTAAGGATTAGAACTTGATTGAGAGGCCAGAACTGGATTTAGACACCGTATCCAAAGGGAGGTTATAGGTGAGACTGCATACGGGCTATGGGTGAGGTTGCCAAATGAGGCTAGAGATGACAGAGAGGAGAATTGGAAGGTTCGCTGGAGGCTGAAAATCATGAGAGTGTAGTTTCAAACGAATTAGGTATCGGAGAGTGTTTCAAGGGGGAAGAGAGTAAACACTTCAACTTGGGTAGTAAAGTTAGGAGGATAAGGTCTGAATAAAGGCTGCTGGTGGGAAAGAATTTATCAGCAGTCAGCAGTTCCAGAGTTGCTTTCAAATAGCAAGAACAGTTGGTGCCTTTTGATTTTTGCCAGCATAGGTGGGAAGAAGGAATCAAATTTAAGTGGTGTTAATAATTCTAAAGTTATTCTAATGTTTTCAGTCAAAAATTTGAATATGATGCAGAGAAGAATAGGGCTTAGTGGAGGATCCCTGGGAACTGAGAAACATGATTGAAATGATCACCATGGAAAAGGTCTTCATCCTTCTTGGGCCTGTCTCCTTCTGCTGAGCAGTTTATAAATCCTTCATTTGAATCTATAGATTTTGGCCCTAAGCAAATGATTCTGATAATTTAAGTTTTTTTTTTTTTGTTGTTGTTGTTCTATTAAATTAACTTTTAAATTTTAATTTGAGACTAATAATGGCCTCAGTTTCTGCAAAGTTACTAAGTCCTGGGTCATCCATTATTCTTAAACCTGATAACAGTCCTGAAAGATAGGAATGCTTATTTTATTGGTGAGGAAATTGAGGCTCAGAGGGTAAGTTTCTTGGCAGTCACATAACTAATTATTGCTACAGGCTGGAATTTGAACATAGAATCTTGTTGCTCAAAACCTGTGTTTGTGCCCCTGTATCACAAAATGTTACTGTGGAGAGATCAAAATCTTTTGATGGCTTTTGAGGATGATTTCCTTCCCATGTTTTATGTATTAGGTTTATTTCCATTTCAGAGATCACTTAGAGTCATCCTTTAGGAATTTCAGACAGTTCGTTAATGGCCGCCATATAGCAAAGCACTTACGTTTAGTGCGAGCAATGTGTATGGTGAATATGACAAAAATTTATTTTGCTCTTATGGAGTTTATGCATTCCTAGTGTACTCTACACAGATATCAGCACTGAAAAGACTTAGAGGTTTTGAGAGGAAGGAAGGAGACGGTATAGAAAAAATTATTGGTTTCACAAACTGAGGGTTGCTGGAGGGAATCATAAAAAACCTGAAAGTAGCATAGAGCACAGTGGGCAGTGGGCATCGCTCATTGTCTCATGGATTGAGTGACATAAGCTCCTTTACTTCCCTAAATTTTTCATATGTATTCCTTTCTTCTGAAGTTTTAAGATTTCCCTTGACAAGAACAGGAGAACTAATTCTAGCTCCCTTTCCCCCTCCTGAAGGCACATGGCACGTGTGGTACACAGGTAGGGAAGGCAGAATCCCCATGTAGTTGGGGAATAAGAAGCTTGGAAATTATTAGCTTACATTGGTCTTTATTTCTTAAATTGCAATTGGAATTTATTACACCTACCCTGCAACCAAGGAGAACATTAAAATAAGTAGAGGAATGAGAAATTTTATCTCTGGATTGTCATTTGTTTCTATAATCTTTACAAAATTAGTCCATCGTTTGATCTTATGTGTATTTCACATCTGTGCATATACTTTTGAATGGAAAACACTTAATTTCAAGATAATATTTTCCTCTCCTGTCTTCCTAGCTGTTCTTTTCTCAGTTTCTTCTCCCAGTTCCTTTCCCTTTGCCTTACAGTATTGATTTTGTGTTCATCCTTTTTTCTTACTCTAAAACACTAGACATTTATGGGCTCCAACCTAGACCTACAGAATCAGCATTTCCAGGTAGGGACCTAGGCATGTGTATAGCTGTAAAGACCTCATAGGTTATTCTGATGTGTTTGTCCCAGGGGAGCACCACTGGCAGGACACTGATGGCTCCCACATCTGTATTTCTAGCCCATGCTTTTCTTTTTTTTTTCTTTTAATTTATTTTATTTATTGAATCAAAATCAATTATACATATTTTGGGGGTTGAACATTGAGATATGTTGATTAAATCAATATTACTAGTATATACATTGTTACAAATCGTAATTATTCTTTATGCCCCTTGTCCAACCTCCTCCCTCCCCCCTCTAATTGCCCTAGATTTCGTCTCTCCTGAAAGAATAATGGTTACTCTGTTAACTTGTTGCCTAGATGATCTGTCCAATCTAGCCCACACTTTTCTTCTGAGCTCCAGACAGCTATGTCCAACTGATTTTTAGATAATTCTCCCTGAATTTACTGCAGGAACCTTAAGTTCCTTGTGTCTGAACCAGACATTATTTTCTTCACCAGAATGGATTTTTCTATGGCTCCTGTTTCAGTTTTTTGCTTTTGAGTTTCCCATACTGAAAACTGTGTGCCACCCACATTTCCTTTTGTTGCTTTCTGAGTGTCACTTGTTCCTGTCCTCACTGCCTTACCTCAGTTCAGGCCTCCATCATAACTCCTCTGAATCAAGTCTGGTATTTTAGCTGAACTCTTGTTTTCCCTGTTCTGGTCATTTAAGTCATTTTAGGTTGTAAGGAACAGAGTTATGTTTAGGTTGCCCCTGAGAAAAGGGGTTGATTGTAGGAGTATCTTCTAGATAACTGCCTTCTCAGCAGTCACACGGTTATAGAACAGCGCGAGCAGCAACTGTGGGGGGCATTACTTCATCCCCACTGGGCATTGTTTTAGTGCACAGCCACCTCATAGGCTGTAGCCCACCTAGAGATGGTAGTCGTAGCTTGGAAGTTAGTTTCCCAAATTATGGCTTAACTGCAGATAACAAACCATGGTGACCTATTCTGCAGGAATTTCTTATATTCTCTCAGAAGGAGCAGTGTAAATGGCGCATACTTTTAAGGTCTTTGGCTCCTCCTTATGCCACGAGGCATAGAATTTATATTCGTAAAGATAACATGGATCATGAAATTCCCTGTGAGTTTCCTTTCTTGCCTTCTGTGTTCCAGCACATTGTCCTTCGCACTTTTCCCATGTACACTGTGTTCTTTAAAGCCTCCATCCTGTTTTCTCATATAGAAATATCCTTCCTTTCCCCTTGGCTTACTTCCACATTTAACTCACTCATCACGTCTTTGGCAGTAGGTGTTTTCTTTTTCTTCTAGGGCGTGACATCATTGGGCTGGCAGAAACTGGCTCTGGAAAAACAGGGGCCTTTGCTTTGCCCATTCTGAATGCTCTGCTGGAGACGCCCCAGCGTTTGTTTGCCCTGGTTCTCACCCCTACTCGGGAGCTGGCTTTCCAGATCTCAGAGCAGTTTGAAGCCCTGGGGTCCTCTATTGGAGTGCAGAGTGGTAAGTGTCTAAGAGGAAAGGAATCCTAGAGTGTCATCACAAGTGCAGAATGACTGCGAAGGGAGAATCGGGAAAGTATTAGCATGAGTTCTTAACCTAAAGAGCTGATGATGTATTTTAGCTTTGGGAAAAGTATTAATTGTAAGGGAAGAATAAATTTAGGTAGAAATATAGTATTGGCTTTAAAACATGTTCAGTGGGCTATGGAAAAAATTATGGATCTTTTTTCTTTCTCTGTTCTTTTTATTTTTGTAGCTGTGATTGTAGGTGGAATTGATTCAATGTCCCAATCTCTGGCGCTGGCCAAAAAACCACATATAGTAATAGGTGAGTAATTGACAAAGGTAAAAGATACTGACAATGATGAATATGTTGAATGGAAAGACTTTAAGAAACATTTTTATACCCTGTTTAATTTTTTAATTTCTTAAATTAAGAAATGGTGTGGAGTAGATAACTTACTTTCTTTTTGTTCATGTCCTAAAATATTGCTCTGTTGATCTTTTGAAAGAATCAACTTTCGGTTTTGTTGATTTTCTCTATTGTTTTTTTTTTTTTTTTTCCTTTTTGTCTTTTTTTACTGACTGGTAACGGGATTGCAAGCCTCGGTGTCGCGCCCGTACCATGCTCAGCCAGTGAGCGGGAACCGGTCTCCACATGGGATCCGAACCCTGCGGGAGCGCCGCCGCACTCCCAAGCGGTGCACTCTCCAGTGCGCCACCGGGCCGGCCCTTTCTCTATTGTTTTTTAATTCTCTATTTCATGTATTTCTGTTGTACTCTTTGTTATTTCCTACTTGTATTTGCATTTGGTTTAGTTTGCTCTTCTTTTTCTATTTTCTTAAGGTAGAAGTGTACATTACTGATTTGAGATTTTTCTTATTTCTAATATAGGTGTTTACAAGTATAAATTTTCCTATAAGCGCTGCATGACCCCTGCATCCTATAAATTGTGATATGTTGTGCTTTGATTTTTATCTCAAAGTATTCTCTGTTTTCCCTGTGTTGTTTAATTTCCACACATTTATGAATTTTCTAAATTTCCTTCTGTTATTGTAAAAAAAAAAAAAATGAGTAAAACATTGCCCTTTCTCCTCAACCTTTCTTGATAGCAACTCCTGGTCGATTGATTGACCACTTGGAAAATACGAAAGGTTTCAACTTAAGAGCTCTCAAATACTTGGTCATGGATGAAGCAGATCGAATACTGAATATGGATTTCGAGACAGAGGTGAGTTCTCGATTTCTTTTTCTTGAGCATTTCAAATTCCTGTTTCCAACTTTGGTTCTTTGACCACCTGTTTTATGGAGGGCACTGCATCGGTATTGGTTAAATTTCAGTGTCTCTGCTTTTTTCATTCTTGGTGCTTTTCACATTGTCATTGCCTCAGCACCCTCTTGTCTTTAGAGTATAGTCTGACTCTGACTTCAGAGATGAGAAATGTCAAAACCAGATTTTCTTTTCCATTTTGTTTGATTTAAATCTCTTCTATATACCTTGAAATATCTTTATTTTTTTTGATGACCCACTCAATATAGTTTATTTAGTTGATTAATGCCTATTCTTGGCTTTTCTCTTAATCTACTAATTGAAACTGTTCCTTTATCTGAATGGTATTATTTTTTTGGTGGCATCTGATATGGTAACAAATAGTAAATATTCAATAAATTTTAGCTGAATCGAATTGAATTTTTGAGGCTCACATCCCCACAGTGGTATATTTAGTTTGTTATCTCTACCTCCTTCACTATCTAGAGGATTGTAGGTGTCCAGTCTAAATGTTATTTTGGGGGCTGGCCTGTGGGTCACTTGGGAGAGCGTGGTGCTGACACCTCCAAGTCAAGGGTTAAGATCCCTTTACCAGTCATCTTTTTAAAAAAATAAAAATAAAAATAAATGTTATATTGGTCTTCTTTCCTCTTTGTGCCTTAGGTTGACAAGATCCTCAAAGTGATTCCCCGAGACCGGAAAACGTTTCTCTTCTCTGCTACCATGACCAAGAAGGTGAAATTTCCTTGGACTTCTATTTTCTTCTTTATAAGAATTGATACATAAAAACAATAGCAACAATAGTAACAATAAGTAAAAAGAAAAATAGAGCATTTAGGAATTAGTGTACTATTCTAAGTTTTCTTTTGTCAGGTGCAAAAACTTCAGCGAGCAGCTCTGAAGAATCCTGTAAAATGTGCTGTTTCTTCTAAATACCAGACAGTTGAGAAATTACAGCAGTATTATCTTTTTATTCCCTCTAAATTCAAGGTAGTGTTTACTTTGATCATTCCTGCCTCTCCCTCTCCTCATCAGAGCATGGAAGAATGTGTCAACTCTTGATTAGTTGAGAGCTTTGATAGAGACCTCAGTCCCTTCTGTTTGCTTTTAGAGCTCATGTTGTACTTATATTTATCACTGATAAGTCAGACATTCCAGGAATTCACAACATATTAAGCCACAATAATGAAGTCATGATGTAATGATAGAATTTCTTTCCAACCCCATCCTTAAGATAGTTTTTCCTCTGTCTGCTTATTATGTGGCTTTTTTGTAGGAAGGAGACCCTAATTTTGTGCTTTGATATAAGGACTTTTTCTGGTTGCTGAGTATAGATCTCCTTGTGCTTGGCTTCAGGCTATATGGGGGATGCATGGTCCACAGAGATGATAATGCTGGTTAAGAAGTGCATTAAAAAAGTTGACAGCTGGTGGTCTGGATAATTGAGAAGCAACTATAGGCTTAGTCTTTGCTTACTGTATATGCCAGGTTTCTTCCTTCTAGGTTCAATTACATATATTGTTTTGGGTTTGTAACTCAGGATACCTACCTGGTTTATATTCTAAATGAATTGGCTGGAAACTCCTTTATGATATTCTGCAGCACCTGTAACAATACTCAGAGAACAGCTTTGCTACTCCGAAATCTTGGATTCACTGCCATCCCCCTTCATGGACAGATGAGTCAGGTAAGGATTCTTTGGCCTAATTAGCTGTGAACTGATGTCATGAGAAAGATAAACCCTATAACCGTAGATTTGTACAATAAGGACATACAGCATTAATACCTATTTCCGTAATTGTTCTAATTTTCTGTGCTTCAAAGTGTTGCTGTGGATTACTTTCTCTTTTAGGATAGCTAGGGACTCATATTCAAATATTTTATGGGTAGTTATCTAGTTTGCAAGCTGTTGAGTTGATTTATTCGGCTCTAGTGGTAGTAGTGATTCTCCAGTTTCTAAAGACATTTAATAAATTATTTCCCAATTATCTTTCTGTCATGTTAAACAATCCCTATTTTGTGGTACTATTTTCTATAGTCTTAAATATTTTTTGTTGCTTCCATATTTCTATTTTGATTTGTGAAGCCTTATTCTGGACAAAGGGGAAAAAACTTTTAAAAATTTGTGTCTCTTGGTTCTTGTGTTTAGTGTGTCTGTTTTGTGTGTCTTATATTCCAAGATTCCTTAATTTTCCAAGATTAAAATTCTTCTCATTTCCTTTTTGTTATCTCAGAGCAAGCGCCTAGGATCCCTTAATAAGTTTAAGGCAAAGGCTCGTTCCATTCTTTTAGCAACTGATGTTGCAAGCCGAGGTTTGGACATACCTCATGTAGATGTAGTTGTCAACTTTGACATTCCTACCCATTCCAAGGTGAGTCCTGTTGCAAACTTGGCTTTTTCATCCCGAATTGTATGCCTTAATAGAATGTTTCTATCTTTCCTTAGGTACAACAGAGTTTTTTTGTCCTTGATTAGTTAATGATCAAAAACTGAGAAAGCTCTTGATTTCTTCATTCTTGATTTATTGTTTTGCACATGACCATGTATGTGACGTTAATAAATGTGAATGAAGGTAGCCAAGGAGAGTAATAGATGCTCACATTCAGAAGGGGCATGTGCAGCATATGCTAATCTAAGTCAGTCTCATTTCTTTTTTTTTTTTTTTAAAGATGACCAGTAAGGGGATCTTAGCTCTTGGCTTGGTGTTGTCAGCACCACGCTCTCCCAAGTGAGCTGACCGGCCATCCCTATATAGGGATCAGAACCCATGGCCTTGGTGTTATCAGCACCGCACTCTCCCAAGTGAGCCATGGGCCGGCCCCTTAAATCAGTCTCATTTCTTTAGAAATGACAGTTTGTAGTTCTTAGGGTATCTCAGGGTTTTTCAGTCTTGGCATTATTAACATTTTGGGCCAGCAAATTATTTGTTGTGGATGTTGTTCTCTGCATATTAGGATGTTAGCAGCATTCCTGGCCTCTACTCACTAGATGACAGCTCACACATCCTTCCAGTTGTGACAACCAGAAATATTTCCAGACATTACCATATATCCCCTGGGGATGTCAGAATCACCCCTGGTTGACAACTGGTGTTTCTTGGCTTTGTATTTAACTGCTGTAGACAAGGTGCTGTCTCATTTGATTTTCACAATAACTCTAAGTTCGGGCATGTATTTCTATCCCTGTTTGATAGATAGAAACCAGGGTTCAGACAGGTTATGTGATTTACAGATAATTGTGTAGCTGGCAGGTGGTAAAACCTCTAGATCCAGTGCTGTTTTTCCTTATACCATGTTGCCTGTACCCATTGTAGATATGTTGTATAGGTATGTCTTCCTATAAAAGAAAGGGAAGCATTGGATCAACTTTGTGCTGCAAAGAAAATAAAAAAGTTAAAGTAGATTTGTCTCAATAGATTGTCCAGGCTTTTTTTGTTCATGTTTCAACATGAATCTCTTTTCTTTCAAAGATTTGCAGCTAGACTTTGCATACATAGTTTTTTACTTATAATTTGGATAAACTGAATTTATTTACTCTTTTTGTTTCAGGATTATATCCATCGAGTAGGTCGAACAGCTCGAGCTGGGCGCTCTGGAAAGGCTATTACTTTTGTCACACAGTAAGTAAATCAGCTTTAGGGGCTAGCAATGTAGAGAAAAGAGCAGAACTTTGGAGCTGGACTGACTTGGAACCTGGCTCTACAATTACTTAACTAATCACCTAAATTCCCTCATCTTGGTTTTCATATTTGTAAAATGGAAATAATAATACCTTCCCAGCAGGGTTTTGATGAAAATTGGAGACAATATATGTAAAAGAACTAGTGTAATATTTGGCTCATAGAAACATGGCAAATGGTACCTGTTATTTCTTTCACCTGCTACAGCCAGAAAGCAGTGACCTTTCCCTTTCAGAAAGTATTAGAATAAGTTTCTGATTTTTTTTTTTTTTTAAGGAACAAATTTTTATGTATCCAAGGCTTTTCTGTGAGTAAAGAATATAGTGGGCGATTTTCTGGTCTGTGCAAAAAAATTGCACTTAACCAGTATTTAGAAAAGGAATATTACAAGTATATTCAATATTATTTAAATCGGCGGCTCAAATTGTATCATATCATAATATATAGTTTAGGACTGGACAGGCATCTGCATTAACAGCCAACCAAATGCTGCTTTTCCTTAGGTATGATGTGGAGCTCTTCCAGCGCATAGAACACTTAATTGGGAAGAAACTGCCTGTTTTTCCAACACATGATGATGAGGTTATGATGCTGGCAGAACGTGTGACAGAAGCCCAAAGATTTGCTCGGATGGTATGCAACTCGCTTTCTTTCTCACCAGCATCTATGCAGATGGTGTTAATCATGTGCCAGACATTTTATTATATTAATCCTTGTAATAAACTGGAGGAGCTGGGTATTATTTTATTTCAAGTTTAAGATAAGCAAACTAAGTCACAGAGTGGTAGGTAATTTGCTTTAGACCACACTGCTAAATGGTTGAATCTGGGTTTGGACTCAGACAGTCTGACCATAGTGATCACATTCTCAGCTGCTGTTCATGTATCACATGTGGCAAGACAGCCATTGGACTTGAGGTCAGAAGACGCAGCTATAAACTGTGAACCTGGGCATTTTGCCTCATCTCTCAGAATCAGTTCCTAACCTGTAAATAGGGAATAATACTTGTCTTAAGTACCTTACATGGTTTTAGGAGCACCAGATAAGCCAATATAAACTACATAGTTACTAGTAGTAGCAGTGGTGGTAGTGTTGATGAGAAGAGTCTATAGGAAAACCCTTGGAAGTGCTGTCTGCTTCCTGGTGTTCTTTTTTTTTTTTTTTTTTTTCTAAATGACCTGTAAGGACATCTTAACCCTTGACTTGGTGTTGTCAGCACCACGCTCTCCCAAGTGAGCTAACTGGCCATCCCTATATAGGGATCTGCATCCGTGGCCTTGGTGTTATCAGCACCACACTCTCCCAGGTGAGCCATGGGCCGGCCCTAGCTTCCTGGTGTTCTTTTTTTTTTTTTTTAAATGACCTGGAAGGACATCTTAACCCTTGACTTGGTGTTGTCAGCACCACGCTCTCCCAAGTGAGCTAACTGGCCATCCCTATATAGGGATCTGAATCCGTGGCCTTGGTGTTATCAGCACCACGCTCTCCCAGGTGAGCCATGGGCCGGCCCTAGCTTCCTGGTGTTCTACCTGAGGGATGGAGAAACTTTGCTCATGGGTTCCTTTCTGAGTAGCTGAGATACATGTTTGTTTTTGTTTTTCTGCCCATATTGAATTTTTTTTTGGTATTTTTGTATATAAAAGAGTGTTGTTACATGTGCATTGGGGAAAAAATTTGGAAAATTCAGAAAGGATTAAAGTAGTAAATGAAAAGGTAAACCATCCCTCACAGAGAACCATTGATAACATTTGGCTATTTTTCTTTCATTAGCCGTAATTAGACTTTATCTAATTATATATGATTTACATTTTTCTGTTTTAACAAATATAGATCCATGTGATCATTTCTTAATGGCTACAGAGAATTTCGTCATGTATGTGTGACATGGTTTACGTTGATGGGTGTTTATGCTTTTTTGCACTTTTTTTCTCTTTTAACTAGTACTGTGTTGAACATCCTAGTGTGTACAGCTTTGCATACTTGTCTTGTTTTCTTAGAATAAAACTTAGAAATAGAATTTTTGGCTTAAGGAATATATGCGGTTAAATTTTGAATTCATGAAATGCCAAATTCCCCTCCTAGAAAAACTATAGCAGTTTGCACTGTTAGTGGCAGTATATGTAAATTTCCCCACACTTTGGCCAGTACTGGGTATTACCATTCTCTTAAATCTTTGCCAATCTGTCATGTAAAAGTACTAGGTTATTATTTTAATTTAATGCTTTGATAACTAGTAAGGTTAACCTTTTGTGTATTTGGAGTTGGGTCTTATTCCTTTGCTAACGTCAGGTATTGGGGAGTTACTACCTGTGTGATCCTAAGGAAGGAGGACTAGAATGAGTTGCCCTCAGTGACAGTAATTCATTTTCAGTCTCATTCTTTGTTTTCTTGCAGGAGTTAAGGGAGCATGGAGAAAAGAAGAAGCGCATGCGTGAGGATGTTGGGGACAATGATGACACAGAGGGAGCTATTGGGGTCAGGAACAAGGTGGCTGGAGGGAAAATGAGGAAACGGAGAGGCCGTTAATCACTTTTATAAAGACTTGAGTTCTGCTTTCCATTCTGTAAAAGGGGATTGAAGAAGAAAATGAAACCTCCTCCAAAAGAGTTCCTCAGACTGAAATTTGTCAGAATTATGTCCAGAATCTGCTCACCTGATTCAGGAGTCATTCCCCTTTCGGGGGGTTGGAGTATATTACTGCAGAGTAATTTTTACAGTGCTGGTGTCAGGACTGTGCCTGTTCTTCAGCTCTAGTTCCTTGCTCGTGGCGTGAGTAGGATGTGCTCTTCTGTGACTGCACACAGACCTTTTGCCTTCTTCAGCTGCAAGTCAAGAACCAGGTTGATGAAGCGCATCATCTGCAATTGTAAAGGAAAGAAGCTCCTGTGGCTGTATGTGATACTTAAGCCATCTCAGCTTGTGCTTCATTACATGTAATGTGAAACAATAAATTTAAGTATTTTTCAAAGATTCAAATTCCTTGAAGACCTTGGTGTTAAATGGCTTTATAAATTTAAATTAAGATCTTTTAATAGGTAAGAACCTGACAGTGGTGGTTATATGGCAAATTCATTGGTTGTTTAATTTAAGATAAACATTATTTATGACTTCTAAAGAAAAGATCAACAAAGAAACAAGATAATGGATAGCTTTGAAAAGGAAGTCAGGCTTAAAATGAGGTATGTTTTTCTTGGGGATGGAGCAAAGTCTGTCATTGAATGGTATTTTAGATCCCTGAATAGGTTCATCTCCCTGGTTCCCTGGATTAAGCAGGTAGTTGAAAAGACAGGTTTCTTGTGTAGACTCTTCTCCCAGGTGGCGAGAGTAAAATTAGGATGTATCAGAAATGTGGGTAATTCTAAGACCTGATATCTATTGTCATTGGTGCCCATTGGCCACTATCTTCTTTCTTTTGTCCCCATCTATTTGGTGATTTAGTTCTGGAGATGCAGAGCTGAGTCCTCAGGTCCTGGGGAGGAGATAGGCATTGGCGCTGTGGGGATGGGGTGGGGGAGGGGAGTGTTGCTGGAAATCAGAAACAGCTTTGAGCTTCCCCGTCATGCACAGTTTTGTGTTCTGAGGGCTTTTACACATGGGAGATGCCTAATAATTTTTGCTTAATTGTAGCAACTATATTAGAAGAGTGTATGTCTGGAGTAGCAGAACCAGGGTTAAAGAGATTCTAAGGAATCACTGTGATGGATTAAGGTAGGGAATGAAGTTTGTCAGAAGAGACATCTTAAAAGAAAGTGCATGTTCCAAATTGTGTTTAAAGTCAAAGTATCTGGTGAGAAGTGAAAGTAAAAGACAGTAAAATCCTCTGGTAGTCCAGGGGTAGACTGTTTATTGTAGGAAGATCTTTTTAAACATAGAGGTGGATTGTGTTCTACCACAGATGTATCCTAAGAGGGGTGCCTACGGATAAGGCATTTGTAACGAATCTAAATGGAGCAAATGGCTTATTTTGTTGTTTGGTTTGCTGAATTACATTGCTGCTCAATCTGGTATATCTGAGTGAAGGAGAAGTTAGAGGAGTCAGTAAGAAAAAGGAAAGGAGAAAAGGGGTAGAAGAAAATGAGAGGCAAATAGTTGAGTGGGGTCATAAGTGTGCCTCTGCCAGTTGTGTCTACCACTTGAGGCTAATTCTCTGTTAACAGTGCATTTTCCTGCTGGGACTCTCCAGGGTGGCTTAGGATAGCAACTCTGTCTCTGAGCCAATGGACAGTTGCTGTTTCAACTCAGTGGAGGACTTCAGAAGCAAGTTGAAATTGAATTGGGGTAGCAGTGGTGGGTAAGGAGAGACTGAAATTATCCTGAAGGATGTCTGAACTTTCTAAACAGGCAGTGGTCTCTAACCTGGGGTCTGTGAAGATATCAGGGGAGACTAAAAAGGTTAAAAATCACTACTTTAAAGCTTAATTGTTGTCTCTAAAGTGTATGCATAATGCTGCTTTGCTAGGATGGGAAGATAAGACACTAATGGAAGAAATGTGGACGATGTGTCTTCAGGCATATCAATAGGTCCAGAGCATAAACCAGAGTCCCAAACAGAAAAAGCAAAGATGCCACTGTGAAGGGCAGGAAGCAAAGAAATAAATGGATGTGACCCATTAGTAACGTGAGTAAGGCTTGTGGGTTTGCACTACTACTCAGAGCTATTCCTTGTGCTTCCTTGTTCTTTAAGGCGAGGTTGTGAAGTCTTGTAGCTGACGGCCTTACAGAGGTATGTATTAATTTCCTAAGGCTGCTGTAATAAAGTACCACAACGTGCATGGCTTAAAACAACAGAAATTTACTTTCTCACAGTTCTGGATTTTAGAAGTCCAAAATCAAGGTGTCGGCAGGGCCATGCCCTATCTGAAGGCTTAGAAAAGAATCCTTCCTAGCTTTTGGTGGTTGCTGGCAACATAACTCCATCTCTACCTCCATCTTCACATGGCCTTCTGCCCTGTGTGTCTGTATCTTCACATGGCCTTTTTATAAGGATACTAGTAATTGGATTTAGGGTGTATCCTAATCCAGTATGACCTCAATTTAACTAATTACATGTGCACAGGTCCTGTTTCCAAATGAGGTCAACTGAGGTTGTGGGTGGACACGGATTTTGGGGGCATACTATTCAACCCAGTACAAGGTGTATTTGTGGGTACTGCTACATTCTTTGGGGTTTAAGATTGCATTGTGGAGTAGAAATTGTGGATAGGATTATTACAAAGAAAGTGGAGAAGATGACATAGGTCTTCAGAAATATTAGTGAAATAGAGCTCCCTACACCCTCATAACATTCGCTAGCTTCTTCTGTAGAATTGCTTGCTTAACCTAAGTAACTCCATTTTACCCCGTCTGACCTGCAGACTACCCCCACTCTTCTGCATGAGAAACTGTTCACCTCATAGAAACAAAAGCTGTTGCATAGAAACAGGAGCCATACACAGTAAACTATTACATGGGAACAGGAGCCATACACAGTGAACGATTACATGGGAACATACACAATGAAAAGTTGTATGCTTGATTGCTCTAACGGCTCATTTTTGGCCTCTGTGACCTAGCTCCTTAGCTTGCTTTGTGTACCTGGACAAACCTGTGTGCCAACGGGATGTAGTTTTTGCCTTTAAAACCCCAGAAGACCAAGGCCCGAGGCCACTCTTCCTTGGTTGCTCCTTGGGAGATGGATGCTGGCCAGCTGGAGTGAATGAACTGCCCTTTTCTGCACGAGTGTCATATAAGTACATTTCTTGTAGGAGGGTGCCTCACAACATTTTGGAGGCCCCAGCGTTTCTCTCATGAGTATGTCCCTCCCTGCAATTATCTCTTTGGAGAAGATAGAGAAGCTGTTCCTCTTCTTCCTGGAGGCAGACGGGGCACTTTACTGTCTCCCCAGGTAGGTGAGATCTCAGTAAGGGACGGTACACCAATGGTTGGACTTAGTGGGAGACTGGGCGCAGCATTAACTCCCCTAGCCCTTGGAATCCCAAGATGTTGCTGGGCCCATTGGTAATTTGGATTTGGGTTTGGGACTCGCAAGTCAATAGGAATTGTGTTTCCATGTTTTTGTTCGTCTTTGTCATTGTGATTGTTGTGTCTGTGCATATCTTAGAGTAATTTTGGATGTGGCCACTTGTCTGTCTTTTGTGTTGCCGGTTATATGTTTTTGTGTGTCATTAACTGTGGTCTTATATAACAAATGGTACAAAATTCCTCCAAACAGGTCTATGGGACAACCCCCTTACATACAGGTTTGGATTGATATAATCTCTGACAAGCCGTCATAACTAAAAAGGTGCCGTAAAAAAATGTCCCAAGGTGAATGGAAATAGAACACCATCTGTGCTTTTAACTAAGCCTTCTCTTCCAGCTTCTCCGAAGAAAAGCGGCCCGCCCCCCGTCCCCCCAGTGGCTCCCATACTCTCTGACACCTCTGAAGACCCAATGTGGCTTTAAAAATTGAAAATAAGCTAAGAGTATTTCCTTTAATAATTTCTTCTCTCTTCACAGGAGAAGATTTAAAAATTTGGGGAAGGTTGATGATAAGTTAAACAGCAGTAGTTCATAACAGCAATGATTTAATCTCTGAATATACTGTAACCAAAGAAAAGAAGTTGAAAAACTATTGTAGGACGGCTAGATTAGTCCCAGAATGTCAACCTCATTTTCGATTTACTGGCTTTTGTTTCTTTATGTCGTGCTGACCTTATTGTTAAACACAGGTTTGCATTCTTTCCACTCATGGAGAAAATGGGGAAAACATTACTTTTAAGTTGGTTGAAAGTAATAACTGACAAAATACTTCAGAAAAATGTGAATTAGGCAGCTAAGAAAGCATACTCTGTTCATTACTTTAAAAAATATATATAGCCTTATTAACTCCACAGTGTAACAGTTGTCAGAGTCAACATTCAGATAGATATAAATAAAATATTTAAATGGTAGTGTAAATAGTTTTCAGGGCATACACATAGCTTTTCCCTAAAGAATTGCTCTGGCAACTTTGTTAAAAACCAAT
This sequence comes from Galeopterus variegatus, assembly GCF_000696425.1. Taxonomy (NCBI): domain Eukaryota; kingdom Metazoa; phylum Chordata; class Mammalia; order Dermoptera; family Cynocephalidae; genus Galeopterus; species Galeopterus variegatus. The sequence goes on along the minus strand of NW_007739548.1, from coordinate 7,661 downwards.
TGACCAGAACTATGGGTGTATTTCTGGACTTTCTTTGCCTGTTTCCCATACTCAGAGTGGTACTGCCTCTCCCTGCTGTTCCTTCAAACACCCCTCTCACTCCAACAGGCTCCCTTACCTCCCGGAACTCCTCAAGACCAGGCTCCCTTCATGGTTTACAACTGGAAAAATCAAAATCCTTCTTTCTTAGAAAAACCTCAGGTCCTCATCTCCCTCCTGGAGACTGTTTTCTTTACCCCCCAGCCTACATGGGATGATTGTGAGCAGCTCCTGCAGACTCTCTTCACATCAGAAGAACGCAAGTGGATCCAGAGGGAGACCCTGAAAACTGTTACCAGTCATGATGGCTGACCCTCTGATGACCCTGTTCACCTCAAATGCATGTTCCCCTCTTACAGACCTGGGTGGGACCCAAACAAAGACCAAGGTAAGGGGGCTCTCGGCCTGTATCGCCAGACTCTCCTTAGGGGACTCTGCACAGCAGCCCTAACCTATCAAAAGTAAGTGAAACTATTCAGGGACCAAACGAACCCCCCACCACTTTCCTGGAATGCCTTATGGAGGCTTACAGGACCCACAGTCCTGTGGACCCTGAGACCCCAGAAAACCAGCAGGCGATAAATAGTCAGCCCCAGACATTAGGAGAAAGCTTCAAAGAGGAAGGATTTAAAGGAAAATTGTTATCTGAGCTGGTTGAAATTGCCCAGAGGGTCTTTAACGACAGGTAGTCCAGAAAAGAAACAAACCGAAAAGCTAGATCTTAAGGATGTCTTCTTCAGCCTCCCACTGGCCGAAGTAAGCCAACCTCTCTTTGGCTTTGAATGGACTGACCCTGGGGGAGGATACTCTGGACAATTAACTTGAGCTCACCTCCCCCAAAGATTTAAAAATTCCCCAACCTTATTTGATGAAGCCCTTCGCCCTGTTTGTTGCCGAGATGTCAGGCATTGCCAAGGGGGTGCTCACCCAAGCCCTGGGACCATGGAAGAGGCCTATCACCTACCTCTCCAAGAAGTTGAACAGTGTAGCCGCAGGATGGCCAACCTGTCTCTGAGCCATAACGGAAACTGCTTTACTAGTAAAAGAGGCCAACAAGACATATGCTTAGTGGCCCCCCACTCTGACAGACTCTCTTACAAAGTGCACCTGAACGTTGGCTCACCAACTCCTGCTTCACCCAGTATCAGGCTTTACTTCTAGATCGGCCCCTAAAAACCACAGCTCTAAATCCAGCTATCCTCCTCCCAGATGACAACCCAACTGAGCCTGTCCATGACTGCCTCAAAACAATCAGGACATTCCAAGGCCTCCAGCTTGACCTGACTGATGTGCCCTGGACAGAGCGTAACGAAATGCTGTTCACTGATGGAAGCAGTTTTGTCTCCAATGGAATCAGGTATGCCGGGACAGCCATGGTGACTTTAGATCGGGTCATTTAAGCTCAAGCCTTAAGCCATAGAACATCTGCTCAAAAGGCTGAACTCATAGCCCTAACACAGGCTTTAAAGCATTGAAAAGATAAGACTGTTAACATATATACTGACAACAGATATGCTTTTGCCACTGGCCATGTTCAGGAGGCCTTATACAAACAAAAACGACTATTAACATCAGAAAGTAAATAAATAAATAATAAAACAAAAATACTAGCCCTCCTTAAGGCCATAGGGTATCCAAAAACCCATACATTGTCTGGGGCACCAGAAAGATAACTTGTTGGAGACCCAAGGCAACTCTGCTACAGATTTGACTGCCAAAGAGGCCACATTAAAACCAGTGGGGCCATTTGACTCTTTAATAGTTGCCCTGGCACCTCATTGCCACTAACTCCCCACTATACTAAAGAAGAAGTAAAACATGCTAAGATCTTAAAAACCTCCAACAATGCCATGAATTAAAAAATTCTGCCAGACCACAAGATTTATTTGCCACAGCCTCTAGGCAGATTGCTGATTAAACAAACACATCAAGGAACACACCTTGGATCCACAAAATTAGCTGAACTTTAAAAAAATTATTACATCCAAGATCTTGACAAAATACCAAAAGACATTGTTACCAGATATGAAATTTATTCATAAGTAAATCCAGGGCCAAAACTGGAACCAGAATGCAAGGAACCAACCCTAGTGAACACTGGGAAATTGAGGTATAACCTGGACAATATGGGGATCATAGACACTTTCTCTGGATGGGTAGAAGCCTTTCCTACCAAAACTGAAACCGCTCAGGTAACACTAAAAAATTGTTACAAGCAATTGTCCCAGATTCGACCTACCTGCCCTTGCGGTCTGACAATGGCTGGCTTTCGCAGCCCAAATTTCCCAATTATTAGCTAAAACATTAAAAATAAATTGAAATTTACATTTATATTTATAGGCCACAAAGTTCAGGACAGGTGGAACAAATGAATCAGCCTTTAAAAGAAACACTTACCAAATTAAAACTAGAGACTGGCGAGAACTGTGTGAGCCTCCTTCCCTTTGCCCTCCTAAGGGCTAAACGCACCCCCTACATACAAGGAATTAACACCCTCTTTGTTGTCCCGCCTCAAAGATGATAAACTTGCTGAAATCACTAGTCATAACCTTCTTCAGTCTATGCCCGATTCACCCCTTGGTCAGAGAGGCCTACCCACCAACAAAAGCAATTGGTCGATTCTGCAAAAAGGCCTCCTGGAATTTGAGAGGGGTTACATTGAATCTATTGATCAATTTGGGAAAAATTGACATCTTAACAATATTGTCTTCTAGTCCATGAACATGAAATGTCTCTGCATTTATTTAGATTATCTTTAATTTCTATTAGCCGTATTTTGTAGGGTTTTTTTTTTTTTTTTT
>NW_007739548.1:3315-3653 GCF_000696425.1 Galeopterus variegatus | reverse complement strand
GCTTTCACAGTCCAGATTTCCCAATTATTAGCTAAAACATTAAAAATAAATTGGAATTTACATTATATTTATAGACCACAAAGTTCAGGACAGGTAGAACAAATGAATCGGGCTTCAAAAGAAACACCAAATTAAAACTAGAGACTGGCAAGAACTGGGTGAGCCTCCTTCCCTTTGCCCTCCTAAGGGGTAAATACACCCCCTACATACAAGGAATTACACCCTCTCTGTTGCCCTGCCTCAAAGATGATAAACTTGCTGAAATCAGAAGCATAATCTTCTTCAGTCTCTTCAGGCCCTCCAACAGGTACTATGCCAGATTCACCCCTTGGTCAGAG
>NW_007739548.1:2769-3286 GCF_000696425.1 Galeopterus variegatus | reverse complement strand
TGGCAAGAATGGGCATGCTTGCCTTTTTCCTCAGTTTATGGGAAAAGCACCCAGTTTTTCATCATTAAGTATGATGTTAGCTGTGGGCTTTTTGTAGACGCACTTTATTAGATTGAGAAAGTGCTTTCTATTCCTAGTTTTTAAGAGTTTTTCCAATTAAAAAACAATTTTAAAATGTAAAGTGCTTTGATTAAAAAAAATTTACACCAAGTGGTCAATCTGACAATGTTGTAAAAAGTTAATTTTTTCCTCTTTGCTGTGGTCATTGTGTCCTACATAGAGGCTGGACCGATCTGAATGCGCAGCAGCAGCTGTACCCATATATAACCCACACAATCAGACTAACAAGGTGGATTATATATGGCTCTAGGAAAGCCCGTTGTTTCTATACCAACCATTTGGGTGTTATTAGAGACAGTCTTGAATTAATCAGAAAACACATTAAAGAAAGAGAAGAGTCATATAGTAATAATAAAAATTGGTTTGAAGATCTTTTTTCCTGGTCGCCTTGGTTAAT
>NW_007739548.1:0-1523 GCF_000696425.1 Galeopterus variegatus | reverse complement strand
ACCGCATGAAAAACCGTTGACCTCATAGAAACAAAAAACATTACATGGGAACAAGAGTCATACACAGTGAAAAGTTGTATGCTTGATTGCTCTAATGGCTCATTCTTGGCTTCTGTGACCTAGCTCCCTAGCTTGCTTTGTGCACCTGGACAAACACGTGTGCCAACAGGATGTAGTTTTTGCCGTTAAAAATCCCACAAGATCAAGGTCTGGGGCCGCTCTTCCTTGGTTGCTCCTTGGGAAGTGGTCGCTGGCCAGCTGGAGTGAATCAACTGCCCTTTTCTGCATGAGTGGCATGTAAGTGCATTTCTGTTGGGAGGGTGCCTCACAACAGTGATACTTTAAATGTTTCTGGCTTTTGATATCTTAGGCAGAAACAAAAAACAGAAAACACATTAAAGAACTCAGAAGTTCCATAAATCTTTATCTTACTTTCCGGCCCATTTATGCTTCATTTTGGCCCCTTCTCCCCCTTCCTTTTTACCTGAGGAAAGGGTCATTTTTGTTCCTTTAAACCCCATAGCAAAAGTTAGGTGCCAAGAAATCTTTACTGATAACTCACAGCACATGGATATCTTTTTGTACCTGTGCTAATTCATGATTCAATTCCCTGACCCTCATATCTGAGCACAGGAACATTTCTGCACCACCCCATTCCCAAGCACTGAGTCCTTCCTTTCCCTTTGCTAAATCTGAGTTCAAAGCTACCTGGCACCTCACATTTGGGCACAGAGATCATTTCCCTCTGTCATCACAGCTGAACCCCATCATTCACTGAGGCATGCATGCATTCAATTACCACACATGTGCGGTCACTGTGCTAGAGAATTCGGGTCTCTTGGAGCCTCAGTGTTCCTGGCTATGATGATGACCACTGCTGGGGAAAGCCCCAGAGTCAGAGCATGACTAGACATGTGCCACATACCTGATGTCTAACTATGGCTGAGACTTCACAGCTGCTGAGCAATTCTTTTCAGAATTCCTGGAGGCTGCCTAGTAAACTCTATAGTAGCTATCCAGTCATCATCCTCCTCAAACACACACCTACACTCTTCCTCTCTTTATTCTCTAGGAATAAATCAAGACCTTTAGATGTGAGCATCCTCACCCTCTTTCAGATCCTCCATTATCCTCCTATCCCCACTCTGGCCAACCTGAGCAGCCAGGAAGGCACCAGCCTCCTGTAGGACCATGGCCAGTGCTAGCACCTGCACTAGGTGGGGGTGAGGGTGTGTCTGTGTGTCTAGAACAGCTGGCACGGGAGCAGGCCTCTCAAAGCTGGAACCACTCAAACTCTACCAGGGCACACCATCAGCCCTATCTGGGAAAGCCCTTGCCCAGTCCTGCCTGAGAAGTGGTTTCAAGGGGGTGGTCAGCAGAGTCCACCCCACCCTTGACTGGGGACATCAACCACAAACACTGGAGCCCACAAATGTCAGTCACTGATTAGCAGCCACTTAAGACTTTCCCTTCGCCATTTCCTCTTTGATACTGTACTGCTTTTTTTTTTTTTTTTTTTTTTT
>NW_007739547.1:22833-35659 GCF_000696425.1 Galeopterus variegatus | reverse complement strand
GTATATGCCCTTATCAGCTTAAGGAAGTCACCTTTCATTCCTAGTTTCTTTAGTATTTTTATCAAGAAGGGGTGTTAAATTCTGTCAGAGACTTTTTCTGTCTATTGAGGTGCTTATGTGATTTTTTTTGTTCTTTGTTCTATTGACATGGTATATTATATTAGCATAAGGTCTATTACATTACGTTTGGATGTTAAACTACCCTTGCATTCCTGGGATAAATTCCACTTTGTCATGGTTTATAATTCTTTTTATATATTGCTCAATTCAGTTTCCTAGCATTTTATTGAGGATTTTTTGCATCTATATTTATAAGAGCAATTGGTCTGCAGTTTTGTTGTGATGTCTTTGGTTTTGGTGAGGTGCCTGTTTCTATATATAATGTTTCTGAAGTGTGTATAGAAATGGCGTGTTTTTCTCAGAGAGATAAAGCTATCGTAAAATCTGCAATTCTATCATAACACTTCAACCCAGTTCTCAACACCAAGTTTCCAGGATTCTAAATATCCTTTAATTCTGTCCTTCCCCTTCATGGTCAGCACACAGTTGACTGGCTTACATCCAGTGAACATCTGACTGTGGCTCAAGTGTCACAACTTTTGGCATGACCAGTGATTTCCATCTTTGCCCATTTGTTATTTAGAGGACCAATCAATCTTGTTACTAATATCAGGACTTTCATCGTTTTTTCATTTTCTCCTTTTCCTTATTAAACAATAAAGGAGATGTGCAATAAAATATCAGAATCATTGCCTGACACTCTGGCACAAAAAATGCCCACATTGTCAAAAGCAAGCCATGGGTTGTCAGAAGCACCCCATGCATGGGATCATGGGTTCATTTATCATCTGGGGCACCAAGGCTGAGATCTGGCTGTTGAAAGGCACTTAGGGTGTCTGAGTGTAAGGAACAAAGCTACGGGGTTTACGAATCCTGCCTCTCCCCTGGGGTCCTCTCAAATGCTCCCTTTATTTTCCTGGTCTCCCTCTTTCCCAAACAGATGTGACCTTGCTTTCTTCAGAACCTGCCTTTCAGTTTTTACACTGCTATGGCTCCAGTATTGTGATTAAGCCTGTTCTTGTTTTATCTTGCCTGCTCTAGACTGAGAAGTCCCCAAGAGCAGGAGCCCTTGTATTATGAGCCTCCCTCAGTTTTATGTCACCCCAGTGTGATCCAGTCCTTCAGCCACCTGGACCTTTTCTTTCCTTTCACAGACATAGAAAATATTTGGGTCCATAGACATGTTCTGTGGGGAGTCAGTAGCCCCTCTCCCCATGACGTCTGAGAGTGAGTGGTGGGGACAGGGGTGCTAGATCTGGCAGTGCCTTTCCATCTTGAGTCTCCATCCCCACCCACCTTACTTCCTGTTGTTCCTACCTACTCCACACCCCCTCCCCACGGACACCCCTGCTTTGATGAAGCTCTGTGGACACAAGCCTGCTGTGGGTTTTATGTGAACTACAGTGTAGAACTCATAGAAATGCCCTGAAGTTAAAGATGACATTTCACTATCCTAAGCTCCTCTGCTCCCCAGAACATGTCCTCCCTCCCAGAACATTTCTCATTCAGGATCCAAGTTGCCACCATTTTGCTTGGGCCTACCACCCTTAAAGAGCCCCCATCTCCCTGCCCCTGAGGGACCAGAGAACACTCCAGAATTCCTGTTCTTTATTGTTCAGTAATTTAGTCTCTGGCCTTCCATGCCAGGCCACAGTGGGTCTTTGTTTGCATAACCTATAATGCCCCTTAACAAACGAACATGTCATTTGTATTAAAGGCAAATTTTGTGACTCACCTGCAACAAATACCAATGTAGAAGCAACCATTGCCATTTCTTTCTATGATAGCATCTTTCCCCTTTTTGTTACATCTGTATTCCATGAAGGGCTCAAAGAACGGTTTTCAAATAAAAATAGCTATTGTTTCCTGAGGCCTTACTGTTCTGTGTACCATTGTGAGGACTTGACCTGCATTCTTTCATTCAGTCCCTCACAACAACCCTTTAAAGTGCTCTATCAGTTAGCCTTGCCTTGTAACAAACCACTCCAGAACTTAGTAGCTTAAAACACAACCATTTATTTAGCTTGTGTGTCTGTACTGTGGGTTAGCAATTTGGGCTGGGCTCAGCTGGATGGCTCTTCTGGTCTTGGCTGGGCTCACTCATATATCTGTGGTCAGCTGGAGGGTCAGCTCATTTCTGTTCTGTGGTCTCTCATCCTTCAGTAGGCCAGCCTGGGCTTGTTCACAGGCAGTGGTAGCAGGAGTCCCAAGAGAGAGGAGGAAGAAGCCACAAGGCCTCTTGAGGCTTGGGCTCAGAACTGGCACCTGCTCACTTTGCCTCCTCTGATTGGCCAAGGTAAGTCACAAGGCCAGCCCAGACCCAGGGGGAAGGAAATAGACTCTAATTCTTGAAGGGAGAAGCTGCCATGTCACACTGCAAAGAGACATGGATACATGCAAACAGTCCCCCAGTGTGCACATTGGAGAGATTAACTGATACAGCCCCTCTTCCTGTGTCCTTGTCTTTGAAAAAGGGCTCACCAGGAAATCTTCTATCCCAGAGGGTGGTTATGAGGATTTTCTAGTGAGCCCTTCATTAAATGTTATAGGTGAAGATGGTGGTGGCCTGGAAGAGAGTGAGGCAGATTTAGTGACATCTAGAAGGAATCCCCAGGGGGGCCAGAAGACCAGTGGGGGCTGGGCTCCATCTCAGTGACTCCTTTGAGGTGAGCAGCAGGCCCATGTGGCTGCAGTTGAGGTGGGAAGAAGGGACTGGGGAGGAGAGGCTAAGCAGTGAGCGGGGCTTGAACCACATGTTCAGGTGGGTGGACTTGTTCCCCAGGCAATGAGGAGCCAAGGAAGAGCTACAGCGGGAGGGACATGCTCATTCATTCATTCGTTCACCACATATTTCCTGAGCACTCATGATATGCCGGGCCCTGGGCTGGGGGGGTGCCCTGGGGATGCAGAGGAGAGCCAGACTCAGTCTCTGGCCCTCCACTCCCTCTTGAGCTAAGTAAGGGGCAGGCAGAGGCCTGGGGGCGGCTGGGGACACTGTGGGAGTGCCGAGGAAAGCCCCAGCCCTGCGCGGGGGCAGCAAGGAAGGCTTCCTGGAGTAAGAGAAGCTCCTGTCAAGACCTGGCTGAAGAGTGGCTTGGGAGTGAGAGGAGGGGCGCCGCAGGCCTGGAGGCAGATGCGAGCGGAGTGCTTGGGCGGAACCAGAGGCACCCACATGCCCTGACCAGAAAGCGCTCTGGTTTGCATTCGAACAAAGCTAATGCTTGCTGTGCCTTCACTCTGTGCCCGGCATGGGGCTAAGCATGTCACACACGTCCTTGGATTGGATTCTCCCAGTGGCCTGAGGAGGTAGGGACTGTTGTCATCATTTCATGCCCCACCGCCATCACAGAGATGGCACTGAGGCTTGGAGAGGCTGTGTGTGACCTGCCCACGGTCTCTCAGCTGGAGACGGGGAGCTGGCACTGGATCCCAGGCAGCGACTGCAGGGCCCGTGTACTTCGTCTCCCCACTGCACTGACTGGGAAGGTGCTGGGTGGCTGCTGGGGGGCCTGTGAGGACAGCAGGTTTGAGGGACAGGGAAGGAGGGCCTGGGGCTGGTGGCGGTGGGGGGTATACAAGGCAGCTGGTTAGAGTCAGGATTTGCTGGAAGCTCCCGGGTAGTAACTGCTCATGGGGGAGGGGGAACCCCCTGCCCAGGAGAGTAGGATCTGGGGGAGGACCCGGGGTGGGGGAAGAGTGTCCTGAGGACTTCGTGGGGGGACAGTGTGTCCTGCAACCCATGTGTGCTGGGCAGAGCCTGCTGCCTCCTGCTTTGAGCCAGAGCATCTGTCCTCCTCCAGGAGGGCAGCAGAGTGGCCGCCAGGTCATCTTCCAGGACCATCCTCCACGGGGCAGGGCGTGGACAAGATATGCTTATGGGATGCACAGGCGTTTTTTAATGCCTCCTACTCACCCCATTGGTGAGGGAGGGATTCCCGCCCTAAAGTTACGGGATGGCTGCAGGACACTTGACACTGGATGGTGTGTATTAGCGACATATACTCACACCTGGGGACAGGGCCACACAGGGGCTGCACCGGGGAGCACAGTGAACATGGGCTGTGGAGCACCGAGAGGATGGGGGGCCCTGGCTCCCACAGGGCGTGACCGGCTACGTGGGGATCAGCAGCACCTGCACCTGTGGCAGCGGCAGGGAGGGCTCTTTGGCTGTTCCTTACCCACAGGAGCAGATGGGAGGGACACTTGGGGCTAGGCCGTCTCAGGCCCTCCAGATTTCTCCTGATGTCAAGGCGGCGCATGATACCGAGCCTTAATTTCGGGTCCGGCACCCCGAGGAAGCTGGCCCAGCAGCGAGAGGACTCAGGAGAGGGTGGGACGGCCCGGCTGGGGGCGAGGAGTCAGGACCGGGCTCTCCTGCGTTCATTCATTCAGCAGACACTCGCTGAGCATCTAACATGTGCTACCCCAGTCCAGGTTGTAGGCAGGAGGGGTGGCAGCTGACAATGAACCGTGGACTCATGAATGAGGGAACTGTGTAGTCCCCGTGCATGGGAGCGATGCCTGTCCCCAGGATGGCAGCCACCCCTGCCTGTGGGCCCCTGCCCTCCTTTCTCCTCCCTCCCGTCTCCTTCCTCCCTCTTTCCCCTTCCCCTTCGTCCTGCCCCTTTCCCTATTGCCCCTCACCTGCCCTCTCCTTGGGAGACCCCCCTTGCCTAACTGAAAGCCCATCTTCTGGGTGTCCACTGAGAAATGCCAGGATGGCCATTCAGCCATGCGAGGGGCACTCCCGCCTTGGAGGCTTCAGGCTCCTGAGCCCCTAAAGGGCACCCTGAGGGCATGGGGTGGGCTGATAACACACCCACTGCTGGGGGAGTGGGCTGGGCTGGGATATCTGCCCCACCCCACATTCCACACTCATAGGTTGCAGGCCTGTGTATGCATGTGCACCCCGGTGCAGGGGTCCCAGGCCTCTGAGTTTGTGTGTGTCCGTGTTAGTGTGCATGACCGTGTCCATGCCTGTGACAGGATGCAGGCTTTCACCTGTGGCTTCGCGGATGCAGATCTGTTTGTCTGAAGTCTTGTATGTGGATGTCTGCCCGTGTATACCTGTGTCAGCACCCGTGCATCACAGGCACATGTGCAAAGTCCAAGCTTTTAGGATATTTAGGATCAGATCTTCCCTGGAAACAGCAGGTGAGCCTGAGATTGCCAATTCGAAAGTAAAGTGTGGAGAAAAGACAGGCCATGGAGGATTCTGGGCCCTTTGTGTGTGTGTGTGTGTACACACGGGTGCGTGTGTGCTTGAGTGTATGTACTTGCACTTGTGTGGTGTGAGGACAGGGCACATATCCTGCCCTGGTGTAACTGAGCTTCTGGAATCCTGCAGTCCCTGCCCTCTGCCCTGACCCCCACCTATGGCAGCATCAGTCAGCTTGCATTTCCCAGCAAGATTTCCACACTGGGGAAGTGGGAGTGACACCCCCTCAGGCGCAGCTCCCAGACCACGGCTCCTCTTCCTCCTCCCCTCCCGCCAAGCCTGGTCCGGGTTGAAGTGCATGGGGGATGTGTGTATGTTGGGGGCTGGGCATAGGACACATCTGGCGGGGGGTGGGCGGCAGCTATGGGGCTTCAGAAGAGGCCTGGGGACGTCCCCTGTGGAGCCATGTGCACAGCAGCATGCAGGCTGGGGACCCCCTCTATTTGCTGGAGTTCCTGGGTGGGTGGGGTTGACTGGGAGCGGGGTGGCTGGCACAGGGGGAGAGGAGCAGGGAGGATCATGCAGCGGGAGAGCAAACACACCTCTGCTGGGAGATGCTGGGTGCCGGACCTGGGCTCTCTCGCCTGTTCCTCACAGAGGCTCCCCTTTTACAGACGAGGCAAGTAAGGCTCAGGGAGGCTCATGCAGCTAGAGAGTGGGGGAACCGCAATCCCAGCCCAGGCCTGGAACTGCTGGACCACGGAGGGAGAGCTTGGCCACGGCCTCCCCGCCGAGGGGACGGGGTTTTTGACCCAGGCTCAGACAGGGGGTTCTGGAGTCTGGGAGGCTGGGGCAGGGGGATGGCCCCTTCAGAGTGGGCAGAGGGAAGATTCCGTCTTGGAGGAGCAGAGCAGCAGAGGCACGGGAGGGGAGGGGACTTGCACTGTCCTGGTGACAATGGCCAACTGGGGACGTCCACCTGGGGACCAGTGGGAGAGACGCAAGTGGATGGAGCCTGTACGAGCTCCATCTGGGGACTTCCAGAAATACCTGGGGCATCTTTGGGAGATGGTGAGATTCTGAAACATGCAGGGGGACCTGGGGACCAGCGAGGATCTTGCATGGTTGCCTCATTTATGCGTCCAAGCAGGGGAGCTGGGGCACTTGGGGTTCCTCGCTGAAGTGGAAGAGCAGTGCTCAAACCTCAGAGTGGTGCTCGTAGTCAGTGCAGGGTCCTCAGGAGCTTGGCTCTGGGCCCCACCAGCTCTGGGTCCAAATCCGAGCTCTGCCATCCTCACCTCGGCCACCTCTCTGAGCCTCCATTTCCACATCTGTAAAATGGGGCTAACGGCGTCTCCTTCACAGGGCTCATCAAGGACTGGTGAGCTAGCAGGCTCCTTAACACAGTGCTCATTAACACAGTGCCTGGCCCAGGGAGCCCCGACAAGCTGCGGGGTCTCTGTCGAGTGGAATCTGCCTCCCCCACACCAACCTCTAGGGCAGGGGTGTCACCCTCTAATTATCTTGGGGGGCACAGACCACCCATGACATTTCTGGTGATTTTATGAGTCTGAGAGATTAGTTCCTTAGGGAAGAAATGCGTCCTCCCGGGCGCGGGGAGGGACAGGTTGCCAGGGCGAGCTGTGTGCTGAGGTGGCCACGATGCTTTATGGGGCCTGTAAAAGCTGCTGACCCTGCACCCTGTCCTTAATGAGAGGAGCAGGGCCTCGGCAGTTTCCAATAACCTTCAGCTCCAGCTGAGCCCAGCTGAGCCCAGCTGACCTGGAGGAGACAGGGACGGGCCGCATCTCTGCCCGAGACCCTGGAAGGTCTGGGTGAGGGGTGCAGAGGTGGGAGGAAGAAAGCTGACTCCCCATGTCCCTGAGTGCAGGGGTCTGGACACTGACCCCAAGCCCTGTCCAGGTAGGGCGGTGCAGGGGACAGAATCAGACCAGAGTCCACAGGATCTTGGACAAGTCACTTCTTGCCCTGGGCCTCAGTTTCCTCATCTGTGAAGCAGGAAGCATTATCCACATCTGGTAGGTTGTCCTGAGGTTCGAGAGAAGGACTGTCCCTCAAGTGCCTGGAGCCCAGTATGAGTGTCTCAGTGGAGTGTTGATGGCTTGGCACCCCAAGGCGGAACCCAGACCTGGGCTTGGCTGTGATGTCCCCTGCTTGGTTCCTCGGCCTAGGTTCTTTTGGGTTTGGTTCTCCGCTCCCCAAGATGGGCCAGCTGCAATCTGCCCGAGTGAGGGGACAGGTGGGTTTGGACGCCAGGCCTTCATTCTCCCTTGAATTGGTCATCAGATCTCAGGGTCTGGAAAGCTGCTACCTGCTGCTGATGGCACCTCATTTTGTTTTAAAGAAACAGAGTCTATGTGTGCTGCTTGTGTCATAAAGAATAGTGAGGGATGTTAGGGGGCAACTGCTCACTTGTAAGGGTGGGGACAGACACCAGTGGAGGCTGGAGCCTGCCGTTCTTGGCAAGGGGGTGTCCCTCACAATTCCACACTGTAGCTTATTTGCCAGGCACTGTTCAGCGGCCAGATCTGTCCTCCAGTGGGGTCTGCTTAGGAATCTGGGTGGGCCTGGGCCTCCTTCTGAGGGGGTCCTTTTCCTGTGGGGACATGGCCCAGGGGATGTCTCTGTGTGCATTTCGGGGGCTGACAATGGGTGCGGCCAGTCCTAGAGCCCTCCTGTGTGGCTTAAACCTACCCTGCCCTCTCCTGGGCAGGCTCCTGTCCTCCCACTCATCTGATATTTCCCTTAGCTGGGACACGGACAATCTGGGACACATCTAGCAGGACTGAACACTTAACATGGGGCAGTAGAGCTCGGTGATTAGAGCCCAGGTTCTGGTGCCTGGGCTCAAACCCCAGCTTCTCTGTTTCCTAGCTGCGTGACCTTGGGCAAGTTGTTTAACCTCTCTGTGCCTCAGTTTCCTCCTCTATAAAATAGGGGCAATCACAGTTCCTAACTCATAGGGTTTAACAAGGACGACATTTGCTGAACACAGGCACTGCACCTGGGACAGCTACCATCATCTCGCACACCTGGAATTTGCTCCTCACTGATGAGGCAAGTGCCCCTTCTGTCCCCACCTCACAGGTAAGGAAGCGGCCCTCTGTGGGACAGATTCCAGAGAGCCCTATTTGCCTACTCAATCCTAACCAGAGATCAGATGGCTCCTTGAGGGGAGGGCTCTCTTACCTGGTGGGAGGCACACTGGGTGGGGCCAGGGCATGGTGGGGTCTCATCTAGATGTCCCTTGAAGGCCTGGGAAGTCCTGGCCTTACCAGAGACCCGGCTGGATGAGAACTCCAATTAAAGGTAATTCCCCTTTTTCCTACCTTGAAATTCCATCGATTTCCTCCCTAAATAGAAATTCCCATTGATTCCTTGTCTGTTCAGATTAGTGTCCTCGGCTGCAGCTTTCGGTGCATAATATCTCCCCACTCCTGCCCAGGCCCCAATAACTCTCCCCAAGGTGACCCTGCCACTACTGCTCAGCTGGGCCCTGTGGCTCCCCCAGCTGGCGTGCGGGACAGGGGCTGGGGAGAGGGCCCGGGCGGGGTCTGCCTCCCTCTGACAGCCCATCAGCAGCTTCTGCCCTGATGGAGGTGAGGAGGTGAGTGAGGATAAAGATGTCCCTGCACTTGGACTTGGGCTGACCCTGTTGAACCCGCCTGTGCCTAGGAATCATTAGCCCACTGCTCATGCGGGAAGTCAAGGCCCACAACGGCATCAGTGGCAGGAAACAGCCTCCCGTGCTCGAACAGCGGTGAGGCCTGGCTGGGCAGCCCCAGGAGGGACGCCCCCACCTGCCCCAGGTTCTGCTGCACACACCGGCTCCTGAGAGCCGATGGTTAACTTTCCAGGAATTTTGTGAGCTGGTTGATGTCATGCTGGTAGCTTGAAATTGTCACGGTGGGAGTATTTACACCATGTAAATTGGCAACTGCTGTAAATCAGGGCCTCGCCCCTCTCCCCCATGCTGGTTGTTAAAGAGCCCGTTGTTGAGCGTTTACCAGCACACCACCAGCCCAAACTCACCACTGTGACTCTGTCGCCCACCTTCCATTCCAGGAGTACTGGGTGGTTCTAGTCTTCTTAACACGGTGGCCTCTCTCTCACTTCCTCACCTTTGCCTGTGCTGTTCCCTCTGCCTCGGATGTCCCTGCCACGCTTCCCTCCCTGGTGAGATGCTCTCAACTTTCCTGCCTCCTTTCCCTGCTCATTCCCTGGGCTGGGCATGTGGATCCCACAATAAAGAAGGCAAACAGGTCCCTGTCCCTACAGAGTGTGTGGCTGGGGGACTGGCCTCAGAGCTAGCTGGGTCATTTAGGAGCTTGGTGGGCTTGGGTAAGTCACCATGCTCCTGGAGCCTTCAGTTACCTTTCTGGACAATGGGTCTGAACAACCTAAGTTGTGGCAACGCCTGCCCTGGGGGAGCAGGACTGAGCCCAGTGTTTGCCTGGTATTAGCTTGCTGAGTGCTCTTGACGTCCCCACGAGAAGGTACTAATGCTATTCTCATTTGCCTAAAAGGAAGGCGAGGCACAGAGGAATGTACCCAAGGTCACACAACCTGTCAGTTGAGGAACTAGGATTTCAACCTGCCCGCGTACCCACCATGCCCCTTGGTGCTGCTGGCAGTGATGACGCCTGCCCTGTGCCCAGGTGATACCCTTTTCTCCTGGGACTCTCATGGCCAGTCTGCCTCTCCCACCAGCTGGAGTGTCCTCAAGGTGGAGATCCAGGTCTGACTTCTGTGTCTTCAGTGTTCAGCCCAGGGCCAGGTGCTGAGGTGGCAGGAGGAAGAATTTGAGAAGTGACGGCTGATGGAACAGCAGGCAGCCAGGGCCTCCCCCACCCAGATGCACCCAGGCCAGCACCCAGGGTGGAGGGAGGAGGAGGAGGGACGCTCCACTCCCAACCCCCCCAGCCCACCTCTTAATCCAGTCTGGTTTGACTCTGCACATGCAATAACTGCCACCTGCCTCAGTTTCCCTGCTGGCCTCCTTCCACTGGAATTGGAACCTGGACCCCAGCTTATACTGGTTGGAGGTAAAAGGTTGGAGGTAAAGGTAAAAGATAAAATGCAACAGAGAACGGCAACAGCAAAGGATGTTTTCTGAGCGCCTACTGTGTGTTTGATGTTTGACAGCTGATGTTATGAATATCCCCACTAGCCCCACGACGTGAGGACTGCTGAACCCATGGGGTTGACCTGAACCTTCAGACCAGGGAACTGACATGCCCAAGGTCACACGGAAAGTCATTGCCTGGACTGGGGTTTCAGCCAGGCCTTCCCCACGCTTTCCTCTGCATTACGCAATGTTGAAGGCAAAAGCTCGGGGGTCCGTCGGGTCTGAGTTCAAAACCCGCTCTGCTGTTCCCTACACATCCATTGTGTGACTTGGGCAAATGACATCACTTCTCTGAGCCTGTGTCCTCATCTGTAAAAATGATATGATAATAGCAAACACCTTTCCGGGCTGTGGCAAGAACCTGTTGAAATCCAGTTTGTAAATCTCTCAGCACCGCCACCTTGCACATAATTAGTGCTCACTACATGATAGCTGCTGTTTTTACCACTTTTCCTGGGGCTGCCCAGATCCCGAACTGTTCCCACCAACCACTGCATTCTGGCTACAAGTGGACAGACCTCCTGGAATCCTGGAACTTCATGTCTCACCGCCACCTGGTCCAACCTTGGACTTGGACCCTCTCCCAGACCCACAGTGACTCTAGTCTGTTGGAATGGTCCCCTGGCCCCTCTCCGTTTTGCATGGATGACTCAGAGTTCCTGGGTCTCTGCCCCGTGAGACTTTGGGAGAGTTACTGAACCTCTGGTTCCCCATCTATTAAATAGGACTGATAGTACCTACCTTGCTCATGCCTAGGGCCTGGGGAAGGCAGGCAAGGGTGGGGGAGGGTCACCAGCAGAGATGTCGTGGCAACTGGGGACTCCAGGAGCAGGTCCTTGGGGCAAAGTGTCTTGATGACTATATGAAGAGCTAACATTTATGGAGCTCAAGAATTTTTCACCTATGGTCTTACCATATCCTCCAACAATCCCATCCACAAACACAGTTGCTAAAGTTGGGGGGTGAGGGGATCAGTGACTGTGCAGTCTCACCCCAGAGCCCCTGTTCTCACCACTATGCTAAACCTCCCCCAAAACTGTTGCCTCCATCTTCCACGTAAACCTTGTTCCCACTTCTCTGATGTGCAAGCATTTTTGTGATATGTAAAACCCGATTATTTCCTGATTAGTCACTCACCATGGTCGATTCACTCTCCCTATTGATCTCAGCTCCTTGTGAAGGGTGGTCTCCCCTCTCCCTATAGTGGCCACCCTGAAGCCAATGGTGGATGGACACAGGCACCTCTGGGAGTGGCCTGAGGGGATCTGTGTGGTGCTGGTGGTGACTGGCTGGACGTCTAGTCACAGGAGGGGAGGGCAGGTCACGTGGGTGGCAAAGGCAGTGCACAAGCCTGGTATGTGGTGCGGCATGGTTTTGCTAATTCTTGGCATGTCGTTGACCCAGTCGGCAGAGTCAAAGAAAATGCCGTGAGTTGTCATCCTACTTTAACAAATAGTGATTGAGAACCTACTGGGTGCCAGGCCTTGCTCAGTGACTTCTCTATGAAAAGGCTGAAGGTGTGTGCCTATGTCTACGTGTGAAGTTGATATTCACTCATTCATTCATTTGCTCATTTATTTGTGGAGCACCTACTGTGTACCAGACACTGCTCTTGTTGGAGGGTTAATGTGGTGAACCAAATAGATCCCTGCTCTCAAGGGGCTTTAGGAGAAAGACAATAAACAAACATAACAGGGTCAATTCCTATTGTGATGAATGTGATGAAAAAAATTCTCCAAGGACATGGACAAGGGACTGGGTAGTTAGGGATAGCTCGTTTGAGGAGGTATCCTCTGAGCTGAGCAGTCAGCCCTGCAGAGAGTTTTGGGAGAGCATTCCAGGAGGTGGGAACAGCTAGTGCAAAGACCCTGAGGTAGAAATGAGCTTGGCTGAGTTCAAGGAACGGAAAGTCCAGTGGCTGGATGGTGAGAGCCCCATTTGTGGGAACAAAGCCGGAGTCCAAGTGCTAAGATTCTGCATTCTGGCGGTAGTCCTTAAGGGGCTTATATAAGGGCTTGGAAGAGGCCCAGTGTCCAGTGAGCTTAGCCTCACTCTCCAGTTGTCTCGACAGCTTCCTGGGTCTCCTGTGTCTCTTCTCCTCTTTTCCTGTTCCCAGTGGCCAGGCTGGGACACAACCTGGAGCCACTGAGCTCAACCAGTTTGGAGAGCTGAGACCTCCTTCACCAGGTCAGGGCCACCTCCTCCCAGCACAGAACACCATCTCTGTAATAGGCTGAAAATGAGGCTTTTGGAGCAAAAATCCCGTGTTTACAGAACAGCAGCAAGGTACGTGCCTGCAAACAAAGCAGCTTGTTACACTTAGGCCCCAATAAAAAATCTTTTAAGTGCCTAATTAACAGTTTAGGTAGATATAAAAACATAATGAGAAAAACAATCTGTTTGCAAAAAAAAAAAAAAAAAAAAAAAAAAAAAAAAAAAAAAAAAAAAAAAAAAATGGC
>NW_007739547.1:7273-19773 GCF_000696425.1 Galeopterus variegatus | reverse complement strand
TCTTCCATCTGTGCTCGCAGCTTCTCCCTCCAGACACTGTTCTCAGCTTCCACGTGTCCTGTCCTCTCGCTGCTTTGAGGGTCAGTGGAGGCCAGGGCCTGGAGGGGGTAGGGGTGATGTCCGGGGAGGGGAGAGCCCTGAAGGCAGAGACCCTGTCTGTCCTGCCCCCACCTCCCTTCACCCGACGCCCCTGCTCCCACGCAGGGCTGTGAGGGGTGGAGGGTCTTGGGTGAAGTGTGTGTTGGGAGCCGCCGCTGCCTGCCCCGCAGAGGGAATGACCTCACCTGCCTGGCTGGGGAATTGCATCCAAATGTGCCCAAACGAGGGATTCTGCAGAGCCAAGAGGGCTGCTTTCAAAACAATTAGCACCAACATCTGCCCAAGCACCCATGCTGTTTTTGTATAATTAAAACAAGGCTCCAAAATCCCACTGGACACTCTTTAAAAACTACTTATTTTCGGCATTATTTACAATGCGGGGATGGCAGGAGGAGGTGCCTGACACCCCGCCCATGCTGTTTTTGTATAATTAAAACAAGGCTCCAAAATCCCACTGGACACTCTTTAAAAATTACTTATTTTCGGCATTATTTACAATGCGGGGATGGCAGGAGGAGGTGCCTGACACCCCCAGGGCCGCCTCCAAGGAGAGGCCTGGAGCCTCCATCCTCGGCTGGGCTTCCTCGGTAGCCTGTGTCTTCCGGATGGGGGAGTGGGGCTCCGGATTGCAGGGCTCCGGGGGAGGCTGCAGGACTGGGGGGCCTGCATGAGACCACCGACCCCCTGCCATCTCTCCTTCTCTTCCATGGGCCTTGCTGGTCAAGGGGAAGTGGGCTGAGCTGGGCAGGTGGGAGGGACTGGAGGCTGCAGCGTGGGAGGAAGGGGGAAGGTGGAGACTACGTTCCTCTTTTTTTAGTAGTGCTCAAATCCCAGTGGCTGAAATTATTTATCAGAGCTCGGCCAGAAACTGCTGCAGAGAAGGTGGCAGTTCTCAAAGCAAAAAAAAAAAAAAATTAAAAAATTAAAATAATAATAGCAAATCACCTCATTAAACCTTTTCAACATAGAGAAAGCTTGGAATTGGGCAGAGGGAGTGTTAGCTGGAAAAGACAAGTGGCGGTCAGGTCCCAGGGCTGCCCCACAAGCACATGTGTGCATCTGTGCACACCCTGCTAGACGAGTGTATTCTTTGTCAGCTGCACGTGCCCAGTGTGCGTGACAGCACACACGTGCAGGCCATCCTGCGTGGCACACACCCATGCGTGTACGGGTGTGCTGTGCATGGGCACATGCGCACACACCCATGTCTGTGCACGCACATGAACATGCACTCCATGCACCGAAGCGTGAGTGCATGCACATCTGAGGCACGCACATGCAACTTGCTTACACACACACACAGGCAGGCGCAGATGGGATTGTGGGCAGTGCTGGCTCAGGATGCATGTGGTTCCCTCTGCACTCCCCTTACTTTGTTTTCTAGAAAATTCTAGCTCTCTGGGGCTGAGGTCTCCCTTGGGGTCTTCATATCAGTGGGTGTGGGGGCAGGCTGACCCCTGGGCTCAAGGACGCTTGATCCGTGGCTGGATTGGGCTGTTCTCCAGCCAGTGGTGGTGGAGGACAGCCCAGGGGCTGGGGATGGAGTTCTGCAAAGCTTGGAGTTCTCAGGCTGTGATTCCTTTGATGTACAGCTAAGAAATGAGGCGTGGGCTGCACAGCGGGCACGTGGTTGAGAGGGGCCCTCTGTGCCCTCTCATGCCCCTTCCTCCTTCTCTGTGCAGTCTGCCTTCTCTAGCATGGGCTGCCAGTGGAGAAAGTGGATGTCTCTGGACAAATAAAAAAAGAAAAGGAAGACCTGACTTCTTCCTGTGGCTCCCTGGAGGCGAAACCAAGCCTTTCAAGTGGCATCTTGCAGTGGTAGGTTACCCCCAGGGCTGGCAAGTCAACTGTGAAACCTCCAGATGGATCGTTTGGGAGTGAGGGGCCATGTGCTGATCCAAGTGCAGACAACCAGATGACCGTGTTGCTCTGAGAAACAAGTGCCTTTGTAGTGTGCATTCCGCCTGGGCCCCCCAGGGGAGGCAGCCACCAGAGGGGAGCCAAAGACTCTAAGAAGCCAGGAAAGCAGCGAGGGTATCGTGCCCACATCACTGGGGAGCGCCCACGGGAGTTACTTCATGTCTGTGTGACGAGGCTCCTCAGCAAGTCCTAGGGTGTGTGGAGCGCTTTCTCATCTGCCCTCCCCATGGGCAGCTGCAAACTCAGGGACACCCTTGGCAAAAGAGAGAGCAGAGGGGGGTGTGAAAAGGCAGGCTGTGGAGGCAGAGAGACTGGCTTTGGGAAACCAGCCCTGTGTGTCCTTAGACAAGTCGCTTACCCTCTCTGTTCCCCAAGATTCCTCCTCTGTAAAGTGGCAGCAATTGAGGCACAATCCCCAAGAGATTGTTTGGAGGATTCAATCCGATCATGCAGGGAAGGGGCCTGGCACAGTCTCCCAGCGTAGAGCAAGCTCAGAGCATGGTGGCTTCTGTGACAATAATAAGAATTATTGTTACCTACCAGCACATTTGACATTTGCAACCACTGCAGGAGGTGGCGTCGCTACTCCCTCTTCACAGGGGAGGAGACTGAAGCTGAGGGGGAGTGCCGCCTTTGAGTGTCTGTTAAGCTCACCCCCTCTTTGAGATCTGTCTCCTCGACCCCAGGTGCAGCCCCTGCAGTGATGGCATGTGTGACACCAGACCATAGGTGGCTGGAGCCACCGACAGTCTCTCTCCCAGGAACTGGGAACTTGCATTTGAGTCGCAGAGTCCTGGGCTGGTCTCTGTCAGGTGTGTGAGGCTGTGCAGGGTCTTGGCCAGGACCGGGCCATGTGCAGAGAATAGAGAATGAAGCCAAAATCGAGGTGAGGTGGCAGGTTTGTTCTTGGGTACGATGCCTCTTCTGTGCAGGTCTCACTTCCTCATGAGGACAGACTGTCTATCCCTGTAATTTCTGGGCTTTGCCCCAAATCTGCCTCCACCACCTTTTCCTTCTTTCCGAGAGTATGGGGTCCTGCTCCTTGTCACAAAATGATGCCTGACTATGGATGGCCCAGTAGGCTCCTGCCTGTAGGCAGCATGTCCATTGAGGTGCTACTGTGTGCGAGGCAGAATCTGAACAGGTGTTCAGTAACTACCGAGTCACACTTGTGCTAAGAGCTGTGAGGAGAAGCACTGTGCGTGGTGGAGACTGAATCGAGAGTCTTCTGGAGTGAACTCTGGGTATGGACAGGGCCCAGTAACCTACAGCAATAAACACTGATTGTCACACTCACCGGTCTACAGGTTGGCTGTGGTTGGTTGGTCCAGGTAGAGCCGAGCTGAGAGTCTCTGCTTCAGCCTGAGGGTCAGGGTCGGGGTGGCTCCACAGGTTGTTCCAGTGTGACCTGCTCTCAGTTAGTGAGTAAATGGTCCTGATGACGTGGGGACCGAGGACATTGCATTCCCCCACCCCGTGAGGCTGCCAGCATGCTGGGGTCAGAGAATAACACGTAGTGGAGTCAGGAGGCCTTGGTCCCGCACACAGACCGTATCTTCTACCGCTGGCTCAGCACCTGGTCCTCATTTTAGAGATGAGTAACAGAGGCCCAAGGTCACTACAGTAGTTTGAATCACTGTTCAGCAAAGCTTTATTCTCACTCCTTCCATGGGTGGGCTGTATTTTCCCATTGGTGTTGAGCTTGGCCATGGAACTGGTTTTGACCAGTGGAAGGCTGGTGGACATGAGTTGTGGCCCTCAATGTGCTGTGTGGTTTTGCTTGGTGATTGCTCTTCTGTCATTTTCATGAGAACCTGCCCTGGGTGGTTGCTGGTCCTGGGATGGGAGGAGACCTGTGAAGCAACCCTGACTCTGACCCTCAGCCTGAAGCAGAGCCTCTTAGTCCAGCTCTGCCTGGATCAGCCAACCACAGCCAACCTGTGGACCCTTGTGACAATCAATCTTTATTGCTGTAGGTTACTGATTTTTGAGGTGGTTTGTTACACAGCAGTATTGTGGCCATAGCTGATGAATACAAGTTGCGCAGCCAGGAGTGGCAGAGCTGGGATTTAAACTAAGGGTGTTCTGGCCAGAGCCTGCGAACTTAGCCTCCATCGCATTCAGTTTATCAAATTAAGAAATGTGGGGCGAGGTTTTAGCAGGTGCAAGGCCCTTCATCTACATGTGATATGTAACTCTTATTCATATTTGTATTGTCATTATTGTCATCTCTAAAGAGCAAAGGAAAACTGACATGTCCCTGGGATGCCAGAAGTGCAGAGTTGGCAGTGGTGGAGGAGGTGCCCTGGGCAGGGGTGGCTGCCTCCTGTCTGGACTCTGCAGCTTGGACACACCAGACACAACAGCAGGGCCAGAGTGATGGGTGGCTGGCTGAGCTGGTGCCACCCCCTTTGATGTCCCTGCAGGACCGAGAGCAGGAGAGGAGCAGGAGCTCTGGAGTCAGACAGATCTTAGTTCAAGTTCCAGCCCACCACCCCACTGGCTGTGTGCCTGGGCCGGTGACTTCTCTCTGAGCCTCAGTTTCCTCATCTGTAAAATGGAGGTGACAGTCAAAGCTGCCTTGTAGAGCTGTTGTAGGATCAAACGTGATGGTTATTTAGGAGGGTTAGTAACAACCAACCAAATACACATGCACCACATATGCAGAGCCCCTGGAGCAGAGGAGCTGGTCCTTGGGCCTGGGTGAAATGCCTCCCCAAGCTCTTTGGGAGAACTGAGAGAGGGCCAGGGACTGTATACAGGGTGGAGCCTGGGAGACTGGATCTTCTGTGGCTATTGCGGTGACACCCCGGGGATCCTTGGGATGATGGTCTCCTGCAGGTCCCAGGGAGTTGGCCAATGCTGCTGAATTTGGCCCTGGAAGGCAGGGCTGAGCAGCTCCTTACAGCACCCTGGTTGCTCTGCACATGAGAGCAGCCAACACGGTCTTGGCTGCCAGGCCTGCACGGGACGCTGGAAGCACCTGGTCTACCTGAGGCCCAGGGTCCCTGCTCAACCCAGACTCCCACACCAGCACCCCAGTCATCCCTTGCAGGGGCCCTCAAGTTTTCCTGATTGATTTGCTTTTTCTTATTTGAGACATGAAAAGGGCACTGTGGCCCCTGACCTTTCCCCAACACACCACGCCCCCTTCTTTGGCTCTGTCTTTCCCGCTATTCTCTCCCGCACCCCGCCCATGGGTTTACTCATGGCCTTCAGCTGTGACTAGGACAAAGAGAGGAAGAGAACATTCCTTGGGCACTTGCTCCTGGCAGCCTCTGCATAAACGCACCTCATTGAATCCTCCCCTGGTAGTGGCTGTTAGAATGATTATTCCCATTTAGCAGATGAGGAAACTGAGGCTCAGAGAGGGGAACCCAGGTTTGCTCAACTCTGAAATCTAGTCTCCCAGCCCTGCTCCCTTGTGGGACCTCGCACCCTGGGCCCCGAGGCAGGACTCGCCCCCTCCATTAATTGTAATTCAACTGCTTGTGATATTTTGGTACCAATTAATATTGATTTTACAATTGGTTTACGGAGATGTTGTTTTATTACTAATATATTTAATGTGCAAATCAATAAGAACACTTGCTTGGCCCTCTCCCTGGAAGGTAATAAAATCAAATATCTCAGGGGTAAAATGCTATCCGATCCATGAATGGCAAAGCAGATGCTTCATGTAATAGTTAGAGACTCGGCCGGGTGCTTGGCAAGGCCAGCCCGCCTCCCAGCCTGGCTTCCAAGGCTGCCAGCAAGGGGCTGCAGACCTGCCGGGCACGCGCATGAGGTTCCCAGCCGCTTCTGCTGCAGGGGCGGGGGCGGAGGGGCCGAGCTGCCTTCGGGGAGCTGCTCGGCGCCTGGCTGCCCCCGCCGCACGTCCTCTTCTCTCCCTCGTCCCTCCCTCCTTCCTTTCTTCCTCTTCCATTCCGTCCTTCCTTTTTGTTTACTCCTTCGTTCATTTCTCCAGTCCTTTGTTTGTATATTTTCCAATTCATTCATCCACCCAATTGTTCGTTCACTGGTTCATTCATTCAATGATGTGTTTGTGGTTTCATGGCTGAGCGATTGAACAAATGGATGAACGCTCATTCACTCTTTCAGTCATTTTTCTGTTCATCCATTTATCCATTCATTCATTTATTTGGTCTTCGATGTGTTGATTTGTTCCTTCGTCATTCATTTATTCATTCAATCATCCAACAGATTTGAACTAAGCACTCGCGCTGTGTCAGGCTGGGTGCTGGGGATCGGGATGGAGCTTTGGACCAGGTCTCTGCCTGCCTCCTGGAGTGGCACTCAGATGGGGAGCTGGTTCCCTTTGCTGCCTTCAGCGGCTCGCTCCACCCGCCTTTTAGTGTCTCTGTCCAGTGGCAAAGACTGGAGCTGAGGAACCACTGTGATCCTCTTGTCCCTTGGGGTTTTCCTGTATTCAGTGCTTCTGGAGCCCCCTCTTCACTGGGATGGATACCTGGTGCTGAGGGTGTTCAGGAGTCAGCTGGGAGCTGGGGTGGCAGCTCTGCAGGGGCAGCTGCCACCCAGGGCACCATCTGGGGCCAACTAGGGGCTTTCCAGGCACAGCCAGTGGGGGCTCTCCTGAGCCCTCCCAGCCTCTGTATGCTGCTGCCCCTGCTGGCTCCAGGACAAGAATGGGGGTCCCCACCTCCAACTGTGGGATCCATCCTGTCATCCAGTCCTGGACTAGGAATACATCAAGCACTCAGAGCAAAAGGAAGCCTGAGTCTGGTGTTGTCCCAGGCAGGTTACTTCTAATGCCCACAGCTCTTCGGGAGGGAGGCATTACCATCCCCACCTGATAGCTGAGGAAACTGAGACACAGAGGAGTGAAGGCCCTTACTCAAGGTCATACAGCTTGTAGACACCATAACTGGGGTTTGCATTGGGTCCATCTGACCCCACAGCCCATGCTTTCCTCATGATTGAGGCAGGGTGGTTGGGGCACAGATGCTGGAGCCTGATGACCTGGGGTCTAATCCCCACTTCCCACTGACCAGCTGTGGGACATTGGGCAAGTTACTTGACCTTCCTAAGCCTCGGTGTCCTTGTCTGTAAGAGTGGCCTAGTCATGGCAGTGAGCTCAGGCTTGTGAACAGCAGGGCACATAGTTGGTGCTTGTGATGACCCACTGTGGCTGTGTCTCCTGAACTAGCTCTTTGCAATGCTCATGTCCTTTCTGAGACTCCGGTTGTTAGGAGGTGGCCGCAGATCTATATGGGGCAGGGTTTGGGGGTGGGAGGGAGTCAAAAGTCTGTGTACAGCTCACCAGGACAGGAAGTGTCACACAACTGCTATCTCTCCCGGGGTCCCTCAAAGGCTGAGCTCTGCTGGGGGACGAGGGCTTCAGCCTGGGAGCGGGCGTGGAGGCGGGAGAGCTGGAGCCGGGCTCCCCGCTGTGATTTATAGGGGAGCTGGTAATGAAGCTGCCTGGCAGTAAATAATCAGACATGGAAATCTTACCATTTAATTAACCAAAAATAAATGACCAAGGGCCCTGGGAAGAAGGGAGTCTTGGCCACCCCGAGTCAGCCGCCACTGTGGCCTTGGAGTGGAGCTGCTCACCCATTTAGGACTCATCTATTCCCATTGGCAAGGCCCCCGTAGTTCCAAGGGGGTGTTGTCATCCCCATTTCACAGAGGGGGAAGCTGAGGCCCAGAGATGGCAAGGGACAGCCCAGAGTTCCACGGGAGTCAGTAAGCGACCTGGGACACAATCCTGCAGACCCCGAATCCAGGGCTGCAGCCCACGATCCTCCTCCCAGCCAGCCTCATCCCTTCTTCCTGCCCATCCTCCAGATCCTTACTGCCCTCCTTCTCCAGGAAGGCCTCCTGGGCTGCTGCAGCCAATGAGCCATCTGAGTGACCCCTGGTCTTGGGCAGTCAGGGGCAGAACGGAGTCGCAGGCACAGTTCTGCCCCCCAGGCCTCCTCGTCCTGCATGCAGGGTGAATCTTTTCAAAGAAGGCATCAGTCTGCATCTTCCCACCTTAACAGACTCGTGTGGTGGGAACACAGATTCAAAGGTTGGTGAGCTCAGCGACCTCAGGAACAAACAGGACAGTGTCATTTTTTGTGCTAAGGAGCTCTGGGCAGGGGCCAGTTCCTCCTTTTCTTTTCCTTGGCTTTCAGGGCTCAGCCACTGAAGTTGGATCACTGCTCCCTGGCATTCTGTAAAAGTGGCTCATGCCAGCTGGTTAAGCAGAGCAGGAGGAGCGTGCAGGACCAGAGGGGTGGAGAGCCAGGATACCTGTCCCCGTGTCCTGTTTTTGTTGTTGTAGGTTTCTTTAAAAAATTTTTTGGTGTCTCATTTTTAATTTAAAAGAAAGCCAACATTTTGGAGCCCTTAGCAAGTGTCAGATACTGTGCTAAGGGCTTCATGTAATGATCTCAGTTTAGTCCTGTGGAGTGAATATTATTATCTCCATTTTCGAGATAAGGGCTATAAGGCCCAGAGAGGGTCAGTGACTTTCCCCAAGTTCACACAGCTAATAAGAGGCCAAGCCGGGGTTGAAGCCAGGTCTGTCTAAACCCAAACCCACACTGTTGGCCAGTTCTTTCTGCTGCTTCCCTGTTTGTGAGCTGGCAGGGCAGGATCAAGGCAGCTGTGGAAACCCCAGTCTCAGACCATGGGAAATGGACAATTCCTGCAGCTCCAGGAAGGATGGTTGGTGCAAGCGGGAGAGAAGGTGGACTCAGTGGAGGAGTGGACCCTCCACTGCTGAAGAGCCAGGCGGGGCCCACGAGGCTGTCCACTGTGGGCTGGCTTTGCGGGGTGACTGGGATCACACACTGACTCAGACAAACCTGGGTTTGCATTGTGCCTCTGTCATCTGTGATCTTCAGGCCTTGGACAAGTCCCTTTCCCTCTGTGAAGGTTAACAAGGGAGCCCTGAGGTGTGGAGAGGAATACATGAGGGCATGCAGGTCTGTGCTCAGCAGAATGTGCCAGGTACACATTAAATGTCCCCCAAACACGAGTCTATATTGTTTCTATTTGTGATATAGGTTAGAAATAATATTTAATATAAATTCCTTTTTTTTTTGGCAGGATTGTTGTAAGATTAAGAGATAATACTCATATATTCAAAATGCCTAAGACAGTACCTGGTACATGTTGGCACTTAATACAAGCAGGAATTGTTTCTGTTTTGTAAACATATATTTGTTTATGTGCATTCCAGAAATTCTGGAAGGAAAAACACCAAAGTACCAGCAGTGGTGTTTTTTTCAGAGTTATAGGATTGCTGGCGATATTTTTCTTCTTGGCGATTTTCTGTGTTTTCCACATCTTTAGTGGGGAGGAGTTATCAGTTTTGCAACTGGAAGGCAACAGCGTTTAAAAAGGAAATCAGAACTAACAGAGCTGCTGCGGACGGGCCTGCAGGGCTTCCCCCTGTCCCCAGCTGTGAGTCCCGATGAATGCTTCATTTCCTGGGGGAAAGGGGGGTCCAGAGAGCTGCAGCCGCCCTGGACCCCTGGGCCTCAAACCTTGGGGGTTGAGAGCGCCATCTCAGGTGTCTTGCCTCAGGGATCCCTAAGGGATGTCCAGGGCTGGGCTGTGGCCCCAGCGTCCTCCCAATGCTTCCACCAGGGATTCAGTCCCCCAAACCTCAGGTGTGCCCCAGTTTCTTCCCTCTCACCCCAGCAGGGCCCTGCCACCCCGGCCGATTGGCATATGGAATACGGAGACAATAGAAGCTGAGTGTAACCACTGTTTACAGAAAAAAACGGTACAAGATTTATTTATTGGAAGGTGACTGAGGAATATGAATTCTACACTCCATTTAAAATGCTTTTTATTTCTCTCAGCCTTGGGGCTCAGAGTACATCTAATTTCACCCACAGCTATAATTCTCTACCAAACAGTTCCTGCTGCTCCTCTGGGGTCCCCAGGAACCGAGTTAGTTTATGTCTGCCACTGATGAGGCTCAGGCAGGGGCAGCGCCAGCGACGTGCCAGTGCACTCCAGAAGCCCCCACCTGCACCCCCAGTGCAATATTTAGGCCCGGGCATGTGGGCTGGGGTGCCCATGGCGCCAGGTCCTGGGGCCTTGGGACGGCCTGAGCTGGAGCCACATGTGGCCATATCTCACGCCGGACATGTTGATTGCTGCAACCTCAGAGCTAACAAACAATTAGTTTGTTAGTATATTTATCCTGTGAACGTTGGAGCCTGTGATTACAAATCCAATAGCGGGATTGTGGCAGCCTTTGGAGATAAATCTGTGCTTCAGGCCTGGCGGTGTCAGTGGAGGGGGGGGCGGGGGCACCCAGAGGGGGAGGGGCGGACATCTCAGTGGCCTTGACTGCCTGTCCCAGTGGCTGTTTTTACAGCTGCTTGTTGGCCTGTCTGCTGGCCTGCTTGTCTGTCTGGATGTGTCCTTCTGCCTGTCTGACGTCTTGCCATCCTTCCTGCCTGGCACTCTGTCCTTCCCTCTGTACCAGGCCCTGGGCTGCAGAAATACATTAGAAGACCCCCTCAAGCTGCCCACGTTCTGCTTGGAGAGACAGATGACGCTAATCCTAGGTGACTGGCACTGTGGCAGAGGGACGGATGGAGAGAGTGCCATGGGGTCTCCCAGGAGGAAGGGAGCCCTGGTGGGTCCTGACCACCAGCCCCCGCTCTTTTGCTCTTTGGCCTTTTCAGCATCTTCCCTTAGGGCCCCCCCTTGACCACCCACCCTGTGTCCCCACCATGCAGGCCTTGTCTCGCCATCCTCAGTGCCCCCTTGAGGTGAAATCCCATGCTGTTAGGGACACGCATCCTCCCACCTCCTGGCCCCCCCGGCACGGTGGGACTCCCTTTTCTTGGTGACCTCTTCTCGTGCCTTCCCTGCCGCTGCGGCCCCTGGACTGGGTTCCATCCTCCCGGCTGTGTCTTGCCCAGTCCCTTCGAGGTTCCTCTTCCTCTGTTGGCTTCTTAACTGCAGCTGGTCCCTGGGGCCGGGTCCCTCCACACTCTTCCTGCAGGAGCTTCTCCGTCCTCCTCTGTCCTCCAG
The DNA here is from genome assembly GCF_000696425.1 of Galeopterus variegatus. Classification (NCBI taxonomy): domain Eukaryota; kingdom Metazoa; phylum Chordata; class Mammalia; order Dermoptera; family Cynocephalidae; genus Galeopterus; species Galeopterus variegatus. The sequence goes on along the minus strand of NW_007739547.1, from coordinate 8,742 downwards.
CCTGGCCATGCCCACATCTCTGCCCCCGGCCCTGAGCTCTCTCGCAATCTTGGGTTTTCTGGGTTCTTCTTCCCCCTGTGACCCTGAACCTGGGAGGGGGCGGTCATCCTTGGCAAGTCCTTCTCCCTCACCCCCAGCCAGGGGGTCGCCCAGGCCTGCCAAGCTGTCCTCCCAGACGCCCCTTGTGTCTGTGCTCTCCATTCCTCAGTCACTGCCCGGGCCAGGCCACCAGCATCTCTCAGGGCTTGTCCACAGCAGCCTCTCCACTGACCCCTTGGCCCCAAGTGACCCCCCACCCTCACTACTGCATCCCGACATTCCCGAACCTTGGAGTGTGTGTGTGTGTGTGTGTGTGTGTGAGGGGGGTGGGTGGGCGCGGAGAGGCACAGGCAAAATCTATGAAATGGGCTGATAATTCTTGCCTATTAGGGATGTCAGTAAGACAATGAAAGCTCGATGCTATTCATGGCCCACATATAATTGGAATTTACTGTGTGTCTAGTAGTTTGCCAGGCCATTTATCTGATGGTCTTACTTAATTTTCAAAACAACTTGATGAAGTATGTGATGTTACTATCTCCCATTTTACAGACATGGAAACGGAGACTCAGAGAGTTACACAACACATGCCCAAGGACATAAGATTGTAAGTGGTTGCTATGGGTCAGATGTGCCCCCTAAAGTTTCACGTGTTGGAAACCTGATCTCTGCTGTGACAGTGTGAAGAGGGTGGGAAATCCAATTATGATATTTGAAAGGTGGAGCCTTTGAGAGGTGATTTGATCATGAGGACTGTGCCCCCGTGGATGGGTTATGAGTTATCCTGGGTGTGGACGGGTGGCTTTATAAGGAGGGCAGGTGAGAAGATCAGCTCTGTTCATGTGATTCTCACCATGTGACACCCTGCGTTGCTGTAAAGTCATCACCAGGAAGGTCCTCACCCGATGTGCCCCCTGGACTTTGGACTGTCCAGCCCCCAAAATTGTAAGAAGTTTTTTCTTTATAAATTGCCCAGCTTCAGGTGTTCCATTATGAGCAACAGAAAACTGTGATGCAGTTGTCAAGCTCAGGCGTCCATGTGGTCTGTTTGACTCTAGGGTCCTGCCCTTCACCACTGTTTGTGTGGCCTCAGCAGATGCCACTCCGGGGCTGGCCCAGCACCTGGCCCTCAGCAGTGGCTCAGGGCCTGTGACCACTTTTCTCCCAAGGGCCAGGGACATAGGAGGGCTCTTCAGGGTTCCTGGGGTTTGTGAAGGAGGACTTTGGGGTCCTGACCAGAGCTCACAGTCCAATTGACCAAAGTCTCTTTTTTAAAAAAATATAATTCACGGGCCAGCCCTGTGGCGCACTCGGTAGTGCGCCACTTGGGAGTGCGGCTGTGCTCCCGCTGAGGGTTCGGATCCCATATAGAGACTGGTTGAGCGTGGTGCGGGCGCGACACCGAGGGTTGCGATCCCGTTGCCGGTCGC
>NW_007739547.1:5355-6706 GCF_000696425.1 Galeopterus variegatus | reverse complement strand
GCGCGACACTGAGGGTTGCGATCCTGTTACCAGTCACGAAAAAAGACAAAAAGGAAAAAAATATATATATATATAATTCACATGCTATAAGATGCACCCTTTTAAATTACACAATTCTGTGGTTTTTAGTATTATTCACAAGGTTGTGCAACCCTCATGACTATCTAATTCCAGAACATTTCCATCACCTCAAAAAGACATCCCCCCCACTCATTAAGCAGTTACTTGCCGTTCTTTTCTCCTTCAGTCCCTGGCAACCACTAATCTACTTTCTGTCCACATGGGTTTGCCTTTTCTGGACAGACATTTCATGCAAATGGAATCATACAACATGCGGCTTTTGTGTCTGGCTTTTGTCACTTGGCACAATGTTTTCCAAGTGCATCCATGTGGTAGCTTGTGCCAGTACTTCATTCCTTTTTACTGCCCAATAATGGTCTCCTGTGTGGTCATACCACTTTTTGTTGACCTATTCATTGGTTGATGGACATTTGGGTTGTTTCCACTTTTTAATACTGTGGCTAATGCTGCTATGAAGATTCATGCACAAGTGTTTGTACTTGCATTGCGTACAAGCACACAAGCGTCTTCAGTTCTCTTGGCACACCAGGAGTGGGATTGCTGAGTCATATGGTAACTCTTCATTTAAACTTTTCAGGAATCGTTTTCCAAAAGGGCTCCTATCTGCCGTTGTGTTCTGGTGGGGAACTCAGGGACCCCCTGGAGTTATGAGGAGCCTTGTGGGGTTGGACCCTGGTTGGGGCTCTCTGAACCCATGGCTCTTTTCACCCTGTACCCTCAAGGGCATGGTGGTGATGGCTTTTGACCCACTCTGGTCAGTCACTTCCCATGTGTAATATTATTAAATCCCCAGAGGAACCCAGTAAGGAAGGTGGTGGTCACCTCGTTTCATCACTGAGAGTACTGAGGCTCGCTGAAATGAGGTAACTGCCCAGGGAGGGGCAGGGTTGTCTTGAACCCAGCTCTATCTGATTCAAAAATTCTTGCAGTTGACCCCAAGACTATACTGCCTTTCTTGGCCCAGTAAACTTGTGGGAGAAAAGAAGATATGAAGAGGAGGGGGCTTGGCAAAGGCAGCGGGCTCCTCCAGCATCCTGCAGGCCCCTCACCTGTTTTGTCCACTAGCTACTGGGCTGCCCTCAGGAGGGTGGGAAAGGGCATGCCACTGGGCTCAGATCCCTCTGGTAGGCCCAGGCATGCTGGATCAGAGAGATGGAGTCCCCTCCTCCATTTTATAGGTGGGAAAGCTGAGGACCAGAGAGAGAAATGTGAGGTACAAACCAGTGGTAGAGCTAAGATTCACATCCAACTCTGCTGGCATTCACAGCCG
>NW_007739547.1:0-4688 GCF_000696425.1 Galeopterus variegatus | reverse complement strand
AGAGCAGGAGTCCAGGGCCTGCCTTGAGCCATGGCCCGAGAGCCATTCAAGAGCCATCGTCCAAGATATCCAAACTTATCCCTCTATAACTCCCACCTGGGACCCCAGAAAGGTCAGCAGCAAAATCTTAAAGTGAGCATGGCCAGAGGACAATGGGAAGGGGATACTTGGGGATACCATGTTTCACTCTGCAGCCAGACAGGGGTCGAGGGAGTCCCAGGTGTCAGCGGGGCTGAAGGACGATTCGGTGGGGAAGGGCCGACTCTCATCCTTTGTGGACGAAGCGGTGTAGCTTGATGGTTCAGAGCTTGTGTCCTGGAGTCACCCTGCCTCAGCATTGTCTTCTGGAAAATGGAGATTATAATGGTGCCCACCCCAAAAGTGTTATTGTGAGGACTTGGAGTGGCATAACCTATGCCAAGTCCTCAGCAAAGTAGGTGCCCAGTTAAAGGTAGTTAAAACAGTTCATTCCTAGGAAGTAGGGGAAAGAGGCACAGGGAGTTTTACCTGGAGATGGAGGTGGGGCTGTAATTGGGCTCTGCCCTTGGCATGGCATGTGAACATGGGCAAGGAGCAGGCATCTCAACAGGAGTGAAGTCAGGCTGAGTCCCAGGCACAGCCCTCAAAACTTGGTGCCAGCCTCTGACTGGCTTGTGCGCTGGGACACCACCACCACCGCCTAGTACTTTTCCAGCCTTCGCTATGTGCCGGGCTCTGTTCTAAGCTCCTTGCAATTATTCACTCATTTAATCCTTATAACACCCCCTGAGATAGGTTAGATCTTCTTATCCCATTTTACAGATGAGGATATTGGGGCCTAGAGAGATGAATAACTTGTACAAAGGCGCACAACTAGTAAGTGGAAGAACTGGGATTTGAGCAGGGAGCCTCCCTCCTGAATCTGTGCCTTTATGACCATTAGGTTTTACTGCTCCTACCTGACTATGCTGTCTGGGGCTCGGACAATTGGTGAGCAGACTACTGTGGGTCTGGGGAAGGCTGTCAAGGAGACAGGGCTCTCTCAGCTAATATGGTCCAAGAAGAACCTCAATCTTTCATCTACAGTCATCTTTGACAAAGAGTTGTCTGGCATAAATTGTCCATTTACTTGTATTTCTTTTTTTTTCCTTTTTGTCTTTTTTCGTGTCCAGCAACGGATCGCAACCCTCAGTGTCGCGCCCGTACCGGACCGGGACCGGCAACGGGATCGCAACCCTCGGCGTCGCGCCCGCACCTCGCTCAGCCAGTGAGCGGGAACCGGTCTGTATGTGGGATCCGAACCCTCGGCGGGAGCGCCGCTGCGCTCCCAAGCGGCGCACTGTAGCAGTGCGCCACCGGGCCGGCCCTACTTGTATTTCTTTTCTGCCAATCTTGGGGTTCTTGAGGGCAAGAACCTAGTTGGGTTAACCTTGTATGACTTGTTCCTAACATAGTGCTGGACTCATAGTAGGTGCTAAATTAACAATAATTTCCTACTATTGTTTCGTTTTTGACACAAGTTTGGACTGCTACTCACTACTTTCTTTGAGATTAGAATGTGACCTGCCTCCCTGAAGACTTACACACTTGGTTCTGGAAAGGCTCAACCTATATTGAAATGAGTTATGACCCACACATGAATCTCTGGGTCTTAAGTCTGTGGAATAATTTCTGAGCTCATACCCTGCAAGGTGGAGACTCCTGAGAATCTTCCCCACTCTGTGAGTCAAAAGTACTATCACTGGGTCATGCCCCTCTCATATTCCTGCCTCCACCTTGGAGACTAGCTTAAGTTTGTTCCCTGCAGATGCCAAGTGGAGACAGTTCTGATGTTCCACAGGAGTAATAATGATGATAATCACTGCCATTTATGGGCACGTACCAATTTCCACAGTGGCTCCAGCTGAAGAGGCAGAGTTGGCAGGGCTTCTCCTGGCAGCTTAACCAGCACTGGCCTGTTCCAGGCTCTGGGGAGCCAGATCTCAGGACTTCAGTCTCTGATCCAGGGAGGTTTGAGATGGCCAAGCCCTGCTGAGGGGCAGCAGAGGCTTATGTCAGTCTCCACGGGGGCTGGGGGACAAGAGGTTCTGCCAACAGAGACAGGTGGAAGAATGTCAGTGTCTGGAGAGACAACTATGAAGGTGAACCTTCTCCCAGGTAAGGGAGGACAATGAAGAAGCTGGGACACGGGCTTTGGGATTATTCACTTCGTTCATTCACAACAGATATTTGTTGAGAGTTTCTTCTTTGCCAGGTATAGGCAACAGGGACGATGGCCACACAAATCACCAAGACAGACAGAACCGCTGGAGTTTACAGTCTAGACGTGTGTGCGGGTCCTGCTTCTGCACCTCCAGCTGTGTGAGCTTGGGTAAGCCAACAGCCTCTCTAATCCAAGGACTTTTATCTGCAGAATGAAGGTAATAATAGTACCTACCACCCTGAATTGTTGGAAAATTAACTGGGATAAAGTGTGTAAAGGGCTCAGTACAGACCCTGGCTCAGAGCCCATGCCTGATAAATGTCAGCCAAAGACTTCCTCTTGGGACCATTTCTCAGCCCATTGTGGATCCCAGTCTGGGCGTGGAGTTCTGGGGGTGGTGAATGCAGGCGTCTCGAAGATGCCCCTGGGGCAAACAAGGAATGGGCAGCCTCCAGCTCCCAACAGTACTCCTCTTCGGAAGGATTTCTTCAGATCCAGAATTTATCACTGATCAATCACTTTGTGCCTCCTGGTGTCTCAGTTTCCAGATAAGTGTCCCCCTGGACCTTCTGGTTAGAGTGTGGAAGGGGCAAGAGTGTGGTGTGTGGACAGCCACAGAAAAGGAAAGGGGAGAAGCTGCAGGCAGCACCACGGACAGAGGCGCTCCAGGCCGCTGGAAGACGTGGGACTGGCACGTGGTTATTCAGGAACTAGAGGGAATGTCTGAAACCCGAGGGAGCGTGCGTGTGCGTGTGTGCGTGTGTGTGCGTGCGCGCGCGTGTGTGTGTGCGTGTGTATGTGTGTGCGTGTGTGCGTGCGTGCATGTGTGTGCGTGTGTGTGCGTGCGCGTGTGCACACTAGGGCACCCAGATCAGACAGACAGTGATTGCCATCAGTAAGGTGATTTAGTCTGACTTCTCCCTCACTCCGGCAGGCACTGGGTACCCCCAGCCAGGTAGGATAAGAGAACAGCTTGAGGACAGGTGACATCATGGGACAACCTCCCCCGCCCTCAAAAATTCCCTGCCATGCTGACAGAACCTGGGAAAAGCCAATACCCACCCTTTCTAGAAGAAATTGGAAGAAAATAATCACAGTAGACAACCTTTTCTGAGATCCAGGCTCTTTCACTTAATCCGTACAGTTACCTGTGAGGTGTAGATTCACTGCTACAATTTTATGGACGAGGAAACAAGCACAGAGAGGTTAAGTAGCGCGCCTGGTTCACAGAGCTAGTGAGCGGACAGGGATAGGGTTTGAGCTCGGACAGTCTGGCTCTAGAGTCCTCTCTCTCAGCCGTCACATGCCTGCCCACGCAGAGTCAGACTGAGAGAACACTGTGCTCTGAGCTCATCAGCCAGAGGTCCCTGGGTAGGTTTGTGGCCAGGAATAGACAACACCTTGCCACAGAAGGCTGTGATGGGCATGCTCTGTTCTTCCTCTAGAGGGGGAGCCACAGACAGACAGGGTCTGTCCGCTCCTGTCTGCTTCCTCGAGGCCTTGCCTTGGAGCAAATGAGAATCGGTGGTGTGACAGTGGGGGCTCTCTTCACTTGCCAGGGGATTTATGATCTGTCTGCTGCTTCTGTGTCTGGGCTGTAGTGAACAGACACCTGCAGGGTTGTTTTGAGCATCAGATTGTTCTCTCCCTCTGGCCACTTGGGTCCTGGGCTTGCCTCCCTGTTCTAGTTCAAGTCCCTGCTGATATGGGAGCAGGCCCCAAGACAAGCCTGGCTTCCTGCAGCTAAGACCCCTTCACTGGGGGCTGCCAGGCTCCCCCTAAAACCTGGGAATCTGGGCTGCATCACTCTGATGTGATGTACATCTGGGAGGGCACCTGATCCTCCAAAGCAGCAATATCCTGAGACCCTGCTTGGGGAGACCACGGGACCCACCCAGATCACATCAGGCATGGGCTCCAGTTATATGTGGTTTCACCTGTGGCTACTCCCCTGCTCCCTGTCAGAAGGTCCTGGAATGCTGGGAAGCTGAGGCTACATAAAATAGGATGCTCCTCTGTCCCCTTCCCCATGGCCACCTCTTGCCTTTGAGCACAGGGTTGGTCTCTCCACCACTTCCTCTAGTACTTAAAGCCAACTTTTAGAAACTCCAAAGGGCTTCATGATCCATTAATGGGCTGTAAGACAGACTCAGTAGGACGTGTACGTCTGTCTCAGTGACTGTAGGAGATGTTTTGTATGTGGTTATTTTTACGTGTGTGAGATGTGACTCTGTATGGGGCTAAATTTATGTTCTCTCTATGTGGTTCTCTCTGTGTGTATGTGTGTTTGTGTGTGTGTGTGTGTGAGAGAGAGAGAGAGAGAGAGAGAGAGAGAGAGAGAGAGAGAGAGCGCTGACTTTTTGGGTGAGACTCTGTCATGCCAAGGAATGAGTCTCTCTCCCCGCTGCCCCTTGCAGTTTGCATGTTTATGTGCACAATCTTATACCTACTTTGTATTTCTCTGAAAACTTGGAGTGTGACTTACTTATTGGGTGTGGTTGTGTGT
>NW_007739546.1:61442-68136 GCF_000696425.1 Galeopterus variegatus | reverse complement strand
ACACCTGCCTGATGGCTTAGGTATTGTCACTTGAGTGTCCCTTCCATGGGTGCTATTCCCTGGTCCATTTGGGATGAGGATGATGTTTATGTTGGCCCGTGATTGTTGGCATTCCCCTGGGGGCTCGTAGCCTGCCCTGGATTTAAAAACAAGAGCTAACCAAACAATCAAAATCAAACCAGCAGAAGAAAATCAAACTGCTTGAATTAACACATGCTATGAACTGAATGATTGTCCCCCCCTCCCCCAAAATTCATAGGTTGAAATCCTAACCCCTAATGTGAGTATATTAGGAGGTGGGGTCTTGGGAGGTGATTAAGTCATGAGCATGGAGCCCTCATGAATAAGATTAGTGCCTTTAAGGACCCCAGAGAGCTCTCTCAGCCTATTTATTCACGTGAGGACATAAGAAGATGGTCATCTGTAACCGAGAAGCAGGCCATCACCAGAACCCAACCATGCTGACACCCTGATCTCAGCCTTCCAGTATCCGGTATAGGGAGACATAAATTTCTGTTGTTCATAAGCCACCCAGTCTATGGTACTTTGTTAAAGCAGCCCAAACAAACTAAAACATCCTCCAACCCCTACTAGCAGCTGAAAANACTCTCATACCAACACTTGATAAAGATATTGCAGAAAACAAAATTACAGGTCAATATTTTTCATGAATTTTCAATGGAATAAAAAAATACTTAACAAAATATTAGCAAGTAGAATCAAGCAATATATAAAAACGATGATATATCAGATGTATCATGATCAAGTAGAGTTTATCCGAGGAATTCAAGGTTGGTAATACTAAAAATTCAATCAATGTAATTCACCACATTAACAGAATAAAGAGAAAAAACATATCATATAATAATTTCCTTTTTAAATTGTGGTTATATATACATATATATAGAGAGAATAAGGATTGCCATTTTAAGAATTTTTAAACATATGATTACATGGAATAATCACATGCACAATGCTGTGTAATCATTATCTTCATCTATTTCCAAAACTGTGTCATCCTAAACATAAACTCTGTAGCCTTTAAGCAGTAACTTATTATTCCTTCCTCCCAGTTTCTGATAACCTCTAATCTATTTCTGTCTCTGGATATTTTTTTCTTAATTGACCCATGATAAGTGTATATATTTAGGGAGTAAAATGTGATATTTGCATACATTTATACAGTGTGCAATGATCATTTCAGGTTATTTAGGTTATCCATCACCTCAAACATTTGTGAGCTCTTTGTGTTGAGAACATTCAAAATCCTCTCTACTAGCTACTTGAAATTGTATAGTAATCTGTGGCTGACTGTAGTCTTTCTGTATTGCTATGGAAAACTAGATCTTATTCTTCCTATCTCTCCACAGTCTTGAATCCATTGACCCTCCTCTCCCCATCCCCCATCTCCCACCCCTTACCATTTTCTAGTAACCACTATTCTGCTCTCTGCTTCTATGAAATCAACTTCCACAAATGAGTGGACCATGCAGTATCTTTTTTTCTGTGCCTGGCTTATTTTACTGAACATAATTTTCTTCAAGTTTATCCATATTCCTGTGAATGGCAGAATTTCCTTCTTTTTTATGGCTAAGTAGTATTTCACTGTGTGTATATATAACATATTTCCTTTATTCAACCATCTATTGATGGACATTGAGTTTGGTTCCAAATATTGTGAATAGAGCTGTGATGTACCATAGGAGTGCAATGATCTCTTAGACATGTTGATTTCCATTCCTTTGGATATATATCCAGTAGTGGGATTGCTGGATCATATGGTAATTCTATATGAAGTTTTTTGAGAAACTTCCATACTGTTTTCCATAGTGGCTATACTAATTTACATTCCCACCAACTGTGTAGGAGAGTTCCACTTTCTCCACATCCTCACCAGCATTTGTTATTTTTTGTCTTTCTGATAATAGCCATTCTAACTGGGGTGAGATGACATTTCATTTTGGTTTTGATTTGCATCTCTCTGATGATTGGTGGCATTAAACATTTCTTCATATATTTGGTGGCCATCTGTATGTCTTCTGAGAAGTGCCTATACACCTCACTTTTTAATCAAATCATTTTTTAAATTGAGTTGTTTGAGTTTTTGTATATTCTGAATATTGATCCCTTGTCAGATGCATAGTTTGCAAATAATTTTTCCCATTCTGCAGGTTGTCTCCTCACTCTGTTGGTCATTTCCTTTGCTGTACAAAATATTTTAGTTTGATATAACTCCATTTGTTTATTTTTGCATTTGTTGCCTGTGCTTTAGAAGTCTTATTCATGAAATCTCTTCCCAGTCTTATGTCCTGAAGTATCTCCCTTGTGTTTTCTTTTTGAAGTTTTGTGGTTTGGGGTCTTACATTTACGTTTCTAATGCATTTTGAGTTGATTTTGGTATATGATGAGAGATAGGGGTCTTGTCTCATTCTCCTACATATAGATCTCCAGTTTCCCAGCACCATTTATTGAAGAGACTGTCTTTACCCCAATGTATGCTACTGTCTCCTTTGTTGAAAATCAGTTGGCTGTAAGTATGTGAATTTATTTCTAAATTCTCTTTTCTGTTCCATAGGTCAATGTGTCTTTATTTGGTGCCAGTACTATGCTGTTTAAATAGTATATTTTGAAGTGAGAGAATGTGATACTACCTTCTTTTTGCACAGGATTTCCTTGGCTAATCAGGTCTTTTGTTGTTCCATTTATTCATTTATTTATTTATTTGTCTGTCTATCTATCTATCTATCTATCTATCTATCTATCTATCTATCTATTTATTTTTGGTGGCTGGCTGCTATGGGGATCTGAACCCCTGACCTTGGTGTTATGACACTAATCAGCTGAGCTAATCATCCAGCCCACCATACAAATTTTAAGTTGCCTTTTTCTATCTCTGTGAAATATGTCTTGGTAATTTGATGGGGATTTCATTGAATCTGTAGATCACTTTGAGTAGTATGGTCATTTTGACAATATCAATTCTTCTAATCCATGAACATGGGATGTCTTTCCATTTTTCTTTTGTCTTCTTTAACTTCTTTTTTCTTTTCTTTTCTTTTTTATTTTGTAAGTTTACTTGTCTATTTCTCTACAAAATACTGTCATTCTGAGCACTTGAGGAGTCGGATAAACTTATATCACTAGACTTTACTCCTAAAGTTGTACTTTTACTAAGTGTTCACTGTAGATTAGTTGGGCGCCACCATTTCTATTTTATATGAAGAAACTGAGATTAAGACAAATTAAGTAACTCATTCAATATTTCTCAGCTAATAACTCACTAATCCTTAATTGTACAGTAGATCTCCAAATTCAAGAACTGAAAGCCTTAAACACTATGCAATACAGTTGCCCTAGTGAGTGAAATTTCTGCTTTTTTGATTAGTTTATTTATATTAAAGGTAATTATTGCTATGTTAGTATTTAAATTTTTTGTTTTATTATTTGTGGGGTTTTTTGTTTGTTTTCCTGTCCCTCTTTTCTTGCTTTTCTATGAATTACTCTTGATCTATGTATGGTGTTTTCCTATATATCTCCTTGTATAGTTTAGTAGCAGATTCTCTGAGTATTACAATATTATCAATGTGGCTTACAGCAGTCTAATGCTATCAGCATTTTATCATTTTGAGTGCATTGTAAACATTTTGCTTCCATTTAGGTCCCTTTACCTTCTCCTTTTTTAAATATCTTTTTTTACCAAGTGATGTCATGATTTTTATTTCTATTATCAAATACGATTATTTTTTAACTCAGGAGGAAAAGAACAGTTTACTTTCTGCTCTTTCTGTTGTTCCTTCTTCATTCCAGATGCTCCAAGATCCTTTCTTTTATCATGTCCCTACCACCACTTTCAATTTAATTTTTTGAAGAACTTTCTTCAGCCAACCTTTAAGGGCAAGTATGCTTACAGAAAGTTCTTTTAGTTTTTCTTCATCTGCAAATGCTTTTATTTCTCCTTTATTCTTGAAGGATACTCCCACTAGATAAAGAAATCTGTATCTTTTCTTTCAGCACTTGAAAAATGTTGTGCCAATTACTTCTGGCCTCCATGGTTTTAGTTGAGAAATCTGCTTTCATTCAAATTGGTTTTCCTCTATCTGTGCCATTTCTCTCTGACTGCTTTCAAATAATAGATAATTGCAACATTTGATTCATCTCCCTGTTGCTATGAATTGAGTATATTTTTCCATTCAAATAGTTATTTTCTTGTTCTTGGAATATTGGGTGATATTTTTCTTACATCCTGGATATTTTGTCTATTAAGTTAAGAGACTCACGTGTTTTATTTATTTAATTATTTTGTTTCCTTTATTAAACTACATTGACAAATTTTTAAAAATGTATATATTTACAGTGTACAATGTGATGTTTTGATATATGTATATATTGAGAAATAATTACCAAAATTGAACTAATTAGCACATCCATCATCTGGGTGCTATTTAAAAGTTTTATCAGGCAATCTCACTGTTTAGGTTACCTTATGGGTCTTGACCTACTTTTATGGGCTGTAATTCCAATGGTAGCTTAATTTTTAGAGACTTTGAGGCATTGCTTTGGTGTCGTTGGCTTATCTGATTCTTCTGGTGCTCCTGCTGCTTCCTGTTTGTGTGGTCTGAGGGGGTGGCTGGGATTTCCCAAGCCAGGACACCAGGTGTCTCTCCGTGGGGAAGGCTGAGATAGGATGGTAGGGTCTCATTCAGAGGTGTCCATCCCCTCACCCCTCATCTCTCTCCCATTGCCTCAGTGTCTCTGGGTAGACAAGGAGAGTCTTATGTTTGTGGGGAAAAAGAAGCTTCCCTAACTAAGCTGCTTGCCACAGTATGGACCTTATTTTGGGTTTCAGATGCCCACCTCATCTCTCAGCAGGACAAGGAATCTCAGGCCCACTGGAAAAAAGAATGCTTCCCTGACTGCTTATTATTGGCAGGTCTCCCATGTCTACCAATCAACCTCACCTTGCCAGTGGCATTGGGCACACCTGATATTGTCAGAGGGACAATTGTTACATTGGATGTGTGGGGGGGTGCGGGTGGAGAGCAGGAGGGTGTGTAGGGATGGATGAGCTTGCCTGGACTACCATCTACTGCTAGGTCAGGACAAAGAAAATGCCAGGTCTGGGTGGCCCTCTGTGGGTGAGGGGATATAAGACACACTGCTGAGGTGTTGTTCCTCCATCCCTGGGGTCCCACGCTATTTTCCCTTTTTCTTACCACCTGTTTTCCTTTGGACATCTCTTGCATTATTTCCTGGGTTTATATCTGTGCTCTGCTGGAAGAAACAGAGAGAAATCTGTCTGGATTGGAAGTCATTACAGGCTTGATTTTGATTACCTTTAATACTATATACCAATTGTTGATTGAACAAGTACTTATACAGAGCATTTTTAAAAAATATATTGTCTCATTTAATGATACAATACTGAAATACAGATACTATTATTCCCATTTCAGAAATGAGAAAGTGAAGACTGTAGTCAGAGTCACATGACTAATGACTGAAGAAACCAATACTACCATTAACATTATCATCGTTCTAATTATGCTGTAGTCATTCATCAGTTAATCTCTAGCACTAAGCCTTATGCTGTAAATGGGCAGGGCTGTATTTTACACTTTTTTTCTATATACAGTTACTAGCATTAAACCCACTATCTTCGGTGTATATTTCTAAGAATAATGGCAGTTCCCAAGACAAATGAGGTCTGTTATTGTCATCCATGGTGAGCTTGAATGAAAACCTTTTACGAGTCTTGTGCCTGAGCTCTACTTGCCCTTTGAAGCTAATTGCTGACCCTGATGGATTGTGACCCTGTTTCTACCTATCTTGTCCCTTGATGAGGGATAAAAAGGAAAAACCTACTTAATAATTTAATGAAATGCTTTCTCACTTTCAAATAAATAGTATGTTCATTCAAATAGCATTCAGTCAATAGACATTTACTGAGTGCCTCTAAAGAAGACTGCAGGACTCTAAAATGTACCCGTGCTGGCTCCATCTTTAATATCCACATGACTTACCATCTATGTCACAGTTACCCCCTCTGCCAAAGGGGCATAACAAGGGTGTCCACCTCCAGGATTTGTGTGAAGATGGAGTGAATTAGTACATGTGAAATACTTATAATAGTTCTTGGAACAGAGTAAATAATATATTTTTATTATTATTATTTTTATATGTGCAAAAAGAATTAAAGACTTTATCAACTAATAAAATTCTAATAATATAGATTTTACAGATGGACAGAAAAGCATATATTAACTCCTTCCTCCTGAGTGGATCATTCCATAAGGAAAATTTTCACAGAGGAGTGATACAGGATGAGCCTGAAATATTAATGTACTGGAGAGAAAGGAGAGTATGCTCCTGTGCATGCAAAGCAGAGAGAACTGCCTGCATTCTGCAGACAATTATTGGTGGTTAACTAGATGCCATAGAGAGGGGTGCAAAATAAACAGGACTGTGTTTTGTGCACAATAACAGGTAGATCAAGAAACAATGATAATACATCTTAAATGTCTTGATTTTGGTAAACATGTGGAAACAGCAAACAATGGGAGAACTCACTCTGACTTGTAACAGAAGAAGGAAGAGGAATTTCTGAGGAAGTCTCCATCCAGCCTCATTTCTAAGACACCTGCCTGATGGCTTAGGTATTGTCACTTGAGTGTCCCTTCCATGGGTGCTATTCCCT
>NW_007739546.1:58283-60286 GCF_000696425.1 Galeopterus variegatus | reverse complement strand
ACTTTGTTAAAGCAGCCCAAACAAACTAAAACATCCTCCAACCCCTACTAGCAGCTGAAAACCCTAAGAAGCCCTCAGGAGCAATAAGTTGAAGATGGAAGAGCCACAAGATGAAAGGAACCCCAGTGCATGCAAGAGAGCTGTCTGACCAGAAACCTCTACGCAGTATTGTTACATGAGCAAGAAATGAATGCTGACCATGCTCCACCACTGGAATGTCTGGGCTTATCAGTTAGGGCAGCTTAGTGTTTGTCTTAACCAAAACGCTGTCTAAATTTTGACTCCATATTCTAATCCCCTCATAGGAGTTAGTAGTAATATATATATAGCAATATTATGACACATATTTATAAATATGTTTTCCTAAAAGTAATGATTATTTTATTGTATTTTGTTTTGTTCTGCTTTTTATTTTTCTTAACTGAAACACAATTGGTTATATGTATTTGTGGGAAAGAATGATTATTTTATTAAATAAACAAAAGCACGAAGGTACAAAAGAAAATCTTTATGACAAGTAATAACCTCCCCTTTTAAACCACCCCATCCCTGGGATCTTCTGATAAAACCACTTTTAAGTTTCTTGGCATTTTTTTCCTCTTTATCTCCCATTTCTAAATATTATAAATATATTGCTATTCTGTATTAATTGTGCACATTATCTGTTGACTGACTATGAAAGAAGACAAAGATTTAGCACTTTGATGAGACTACTACTATTCCACCCTCACTCCTATCCCCAATCAAATTAATATATCACAACTTCTTTTGAGGTCAATATTCAATGTTTACATTAGATAATAGATGGAAAAGGTTAGACTATGCTGTAGTGAAAAATTAACTCCAGTGACTTAATACATTAAGGATTTAAGGCTTTGGGTAGGGCGTCTGTCCAGCATGGATTCATTAGAGGTGGGAAATTGGTTTCTTACATTCCTTCAGGACTATGCAACTGACTTTCTCAGATGCCACAGCAGGGGAAGAGTGAAATTGGAAAATCAGACAGAGCCTTTCACTACTTCATCCTGAAATGAGCATGGCATGTGACTCCTGCTTGCAATTTTTTGGTCTGAATTGAACCCATCATCTCTCTTAACTTCAAAAGGACTGGGAAGGGTGGTTTTTCATATGTCCAGGAAGGAAAGGGGACAGGGATTTCAGTGAGCATTAGTAATATCTCCCTCTTAGTATATTGACAATGTGAATATTGTTTCCTATTTAGGCAGGTAGAATCCTCTGATGATATCCCTGTCTTGTGCAGTTTTTCACCATATCTGGAGTTATTTATGGAGCTATATGTTTTTCTTTTACTCAGTGTTTTATGTTCATACCACTGTTTATTTGCTAACTTGTAGAAAGAACGCTAAAACCTCTTTCAACAGAGTGAAGTGTGGTCAAACATCATTACTGTATATATTTCTCGATCCCACCCCCTTTCTGTTATTTGTGCCAATTGACTTAGTTCTATTCCATGAAGTGAAATTTGCTTGCCTCTTATCCCAGGAACAGCTTTCCTGTTCTAGGCTCTGTCCACTAACTGGATCATCTGCCTTTTTCTTTCTAGGATGTCTCATTTGTTTTGTTGAACACATCCACGTGCATGTCTGAAAACTCCTTTACTATACCTCATGCTTGATTGATGACTTTGTTGGTGTAGTAGAAATTTGTTTCCTCTAAGAATTAATAGCCCCTATCCTCTGGCTTCCAGTTTTGGCATTAAGACATAGGATGCATTCAGATTGCTTTGTATATTTCCTGGTTTTCTTTGATGGTTTTTCCTTTCTGAAAACTTATGACTTATTTTCTGATATACTGAAATTATATGATGTGCTGAAAAATCTAGAAAACTAGGTCCCCCTTTTAAAAAAAAAATTAGTGTTGTTTGAATACCTTCAATTTTCTTTTCTACTCTTCCTTGTTTCTTCCTCTTCCTCCTTCTCCTTTTATTTATTTTTAAATGACTATATTAATGTTATTGTCCTTTCTTTTTTTCTTCCTTCCTT